>NC_143179.1:13951893-14254924 GCF_047325235.1 Durio zibethinus
AAAAAAAAATAAGTCATAAAATTACAAATTATATTTCATAATTAAGTATCAATAAAAAATAATTACTTCATCAAAATTTACCAAAGTCAATCAAAATTTTAAAAAAAAAAAAAACACTGATATTATACAAAGCTAAATTTAATAAAAAAAAAATCACTTTTAAATATATTATATTTTAATATAATTAAAATAGGTCGATCGATACTGAAACGAGACTTACGACCTTTAACTAAAGGCCTAAAAGAATCCCTCATCAGTTATGAAAAATTTTGATAACTTCGAAAGGATAAAAGCCCTTAACTATCAGTAGATAAACATGATCAAATAGGCTGGACCATGGTGTCTGTTAACCCAAAAGCCCAACTCCAATCAAATCCAATCAGCTCCCATAAAACCTTATAATTAGCATGGACAAGCTTGCAAACTGCAATATCTTTGAAAAGCAACTTCGGATCTTCCAATCTTTTGCTCTTCCACTTTAGAATCAGACTCAAGAATGGCCCTTTAAAAAAAGATCGTTGTATTGTAGTCACTATATGTGGAAACAAAAAGAGAAAAACTAAAAGCCAAAACATAGAATCATGGTAGAGTCTTAACCCATCAAAAGCTTCTTTCCAGACAAGTACCTAATTCAAGCTCAAACCTCAAATGTTGGCAAGCTATTCCCACAAATGCATGCATTTACTTGTTTGGTAGCAAGAGGCTCTCAAAACTATGGCCCACATGGGGGAACCCTCGACAGGAATTGAACGGATAATATGATCTAACAACACTTAATTGCAACTACTATCAGTTTCTCAGTCTCGATAACAACAGGTGACTGGCTCACCACTTAAAATCATAAAGGTGATTTGACCAACTCCTAATATTTATGATGAATTATGTTATAATCATGAAGTTTTGTTTCTTCTCTTTTCTTGACCAAGTTTAAGTTTTTTAACACTTGCAAAATATATAATTAAATAAATTTGTATAAAAAATGCTAAAGGAAAATGATTAATCTCATTTATTCTTTGAATTAAAAGAAAATAACATTTATATTAGGAAAAAAAAAATCGAACACAAAATTTTATTTATTCGTCACATACTTTTTCATGAATTTTGAAAACAAATATATATGATGCTTAATTAAATTGGTTTGGCTTTCAAATGTTTCAGGAAAGAAGCCAAACCCATTTTTTACATTTTATATATATATATATATATATATATATATATTTATACAAAAGTTGTGAGTGTATATCAACACCGTACTATTAATTTGGGGTCCAAGGTCCAAGAAATTGAATTGGCCATTTGGAATTAAAACCTTAATTTCATTCCACCTATCATTAATTTAGTTAATTGAAATGGGTTATGTTAAATGGGCTTGGATCTGGGTCATATAATTAAACCTGATTACTGTTAAGTTTCTATCATTTTAGTTTCTTTCTATTAGCCATATATGTAAGCATCCCACTTTGTTTCAAGTTTGGAAGATTTTTTTTTTTTTTTTTGAAGCTTGAAATTTTTCGAATTGGACTTTGAGTTTAGGTTGGGTCTTTAAACCAATTTTAGATTGGTTCTCTTTTTTATTTTATTTTTATTTATTTCATTTTTTTTTAAAAAAATTGAAAAACGGAAAGTAAAAAATAAAAGAAAAACAAAAAAATTTGGAGAAGAATAAAATAAACAAATAAATAATAAATCAATAATACAATAATAAAAAAAACAAAGCAAGTCGTAGTTATTCTATTAATTCTATAATTTGAATTTGATCCGATCAAAATAAGATTTTAGAAAAGGATAGGATAGGATTATTTCAAGTTGATATGGATTGACATTCGTTAGAAGATTAGGATGAACATTCCTTTTTTAAATTGAAACTTTGGGATCACATACTTCCTTTTGGATTGAAATTAATTCCTTATAAAATAAACATAATTATATGCAACAAAAAATGAAAGATACGAAGGAGTAAAAATTTTAAAGGCTTTGAATCCAATTTAAGTGCTGTTTCTATCTAGTTTTCAAGATAAAAAAAAGGGGGAATATGAAGGAAAGCAAGGGAAAGCTAAAAGTCACGAAAAAATTTAGTAACAAATATCTGTTAGGGTTTCAGTACAGCTTTCTTAAGATTTCACTCTGGTTTTTACAAATGTATTAGGGACATTTTTTTGTAAAATCTAAGACCAATAAAAGATTAAGAGAATCAATAGGAGTTTTCTAGTGTAACTTCAAAAATTTTCGATAACCGACGGATGGCGATGAAAGAGGCATACGTGGCGCCTATCATCGATTTCTTGGTTCAAGATTGGTAATTGGGTTCATATGAATTTTCTTTCTAGTATTCAAAGTTTTTGGAGAGATGGTAGAGAGAATATGGGAAGAGAGAGAAAAGCAAAATGCACAATGAGAGAAAAAAAAAGAAAAAGAAAAAAGGCTTTTATACAATAAGAAAAATGACTCCTTTTTTGGGGTAAAGGAAACTGGGTTCCCTTTGATCTATTTTAAAGATCTACGCCTTGAGCTACATCATCGCCTAACCTGATTACGACTTGCTTCATTGGTTGAGCCACCAAGCTACCAAGCCAAACTTTAAGGCGTTACATTAAAGAAGAGCTGAGCCAAATTTTGAGTTAACTCGAGTCAAAACCCTTTTCAGTATTTTTTGTTGTATTTTTACATTTTATTTAGTTGATTAAATTAAAGTTTTTTTAAATAAAATTTTGAAATTAATCTTGACTATCGGAGATTTAAATCTCAAAATTAAATCTTACTAAATTATTAGAAGACATGATAATCTTTTAAAAATATAAATTTTTGAAAATAATCTTACAAAACTATTGCAGAATTTAAATCTAAAAATTAAATCTTATCAAACTATTGAAAGATTTTATTGATTGAAAACAATAAATTTTTCTAAAAATTTTAATGAATTTGATGACATAACCTCTTCAAAAAGTGACAGTGTTCTCCTTGAATACTTCTAAAGCGAGAAAATATTTTTAAATTGCTACTAAACTATTGTAGTAATTTTAAGAATAATTTTCAATATTAATTATTTTGTGAGTTTTTAAAAATGTTTTAAGGCTTTGGATAATACGAAAATCAACTTGTATCGTCCTTTGGATGTATATTATAGGACTGTTATAATCTTCCTCATACATCACTGTACTCCCAAACTTATTTTTGTTTTGTAGATCGGGACCTATTCTTTTTAAGGAATCTAAATCACACTTAGGATGATTTTAAGAATAATAGACTCATTAGGTGACTAATCACACCTAACAAAAAACTATTGATGGTGACTCCTAGTTAATATCCAATGATTAAGTTTATGAATTTGTACATTATAACAATTTGATAACTTTGCTAGAGACTACTTAGATTTGAGCAAGTAATTGATTTTGTGTTATCTAAGCATGAATAAATTTAATGGTTTTACTTGTTTTTGTTTCTTTCATTTAGGTTTTTTTATTTTATTCTTTTATTTTATGTGTTTTAGCAATTAATGGTCTTTTTGCATACATTGTTTACATAAGAATGCATGAGCTCTATACCTAATCTCTGTCCTTTTAAGAGAGAGCAAAATACTTACATTTTCATAAGGTTTCATGTCTCTGCGTGAGCTAGTGAATTATGCCAACTCAAATTAAACTCTTTCTGTTTGTAACTTGTAATGAGTAAAGATTCGAATGCTTTACTAATTCATCATAGACGATAATAGGGAACAATTTAAGAACCTTTTAAATTGTGAAACATCCTAACCAAGCATATAGTGAACTTATAAAACTTAGCCTTAGATAGAGCTATGTTGATTCTTTGTATAGAACATGTATTTGTGTTGATTTTGTACGTGTTGATATTTTTTATTCTGTTAAGATAATTTTTTTTTGCAAAAAGTGATTTTTTAATTCAAAGAAAAAAATGAAACGTGAAATTTTGAGTTGAAATGTTTTTGGCTTCACATTTCATGCATTTCATATTTTTTTCATCCATGTAAGCATTTCATATGAGCATTACTTCTTTTCATTTCTCCATGCATAAAAAATGTGAATGCAAAATTGTTGGTTAGCTGTAATCTTCACTCTCTCTATTTTTGTAAATAGTTGAAAATTAATTTTTTTCTTTATATATGTGAAAAAACTTTTTAAGCATTATAACTTGTTGCCATGACTTGGAAAGGATTTGTAAATACTAAAAATCATTTTTCTTTATATTTTGAGTTTGGGATTGTTTGACAATGAAAATCAACATGATTTTTTTCCTCAATTGACGAAAATGATTTTTTGTTAAAAGAAAATTCTTGAGAATTGGTGATTAGTGTCAATAATAAAGGCACCCAGTTGTTTCACTAGTCATTTCATGCTCCAATATAATTGAAAGCCACACTATCCAAAATACTTGAATTCTTAATTTTTATAAGCCCTATTTTCATTTGACTAAGAGAATGATTTTCATTAAAGCTATGAACAAAGAAAAGACTTATTAATTTGCAAAATCTTTTTGAAAATTCTTTGAATATACATAAGGCATTTTTTGAAAGATCTTGAATTCTGATAATTTGATGAGTGTCAAGAGTATTCCAAACACATCATTATCCAAGTTTCTTTAAAAACTTCAAACTCTTTAATCTTTTCCTTGTGGCAAATTATTGAAAAGTCCATATTTTCTCAAAATTTTTGACCAACATCTTAACCTATGCAACATTCTTTTTCTCATTTAGTCGTTTCCCCAAAGTAGTTTTTACCCACATCTTAGGGTAAATTTACCAAAATAGCCAAATTATCTTATGCTTGTAATATCATTTGTTTTAACATTTTGACTTGTGTGACATTCATTGCCATTGATGAAGATTACATAAATAACCTGAATGGACTTGAAAATAAAGAATGTTATATTGGGTTTTCCTTTGATTAGAAAGTTGAGATGATGCATTCTTAGCATGAATTGTGGAAAAGAGAAAAAAAATTAAAAGAAAAGAGTTGATTGAAAGATAATGGAATGTGAGATATAAAAATGAATCCAAGATCAAGAAAAAAGTCAATTTTCGGTAATTACTTTTCAATAGAAATATTTATGATTGAAATGAAAAATGGCCATATTTCATATTCTTTTCATAAAATAAGAATTATCCATTTACTTACCCCTTTTGAGCCTGTTGATTTTTTTAAAAATGAACCCTAACTAAGAATCATCATCCACTCTGAGAGCTAAGTATGAATGAAGATCTATTCAAAAAAAAATAATTGATCAAATGTCAAGGAAAGAGTGGCTATGTCAAAATGCAAGTCTATAGTAAATCGAGTTTTAAATTTTTGAACTCAACTTGTCAAAAGTAAAAACATGTAATGAAAAAAAAATAAAAAGAAAAGAAAAGGACGAAAAAGGAAAAAATCATGTTTGAGCAATGGAAATGACAAATATCCTTGTAAAAAGAAAATAATACTTGGTTTGATCACCTTTAAGTACATTTTAAGCTCTTTTCTTTCAAACCCTAAACCCTAACCTACATTATACCCTGTTAAAAGTCTATTTTGATCATGTGTGAATATCTAAGTTAGATAGTTTGTTCCTTAAAAAATCACTAATATTTGGTTTAGGATGAATTTTGAGTTCTCAAATGCATGGAGGAATAGTCGATGAAATGAGAAAAAAAGATTTAAAAAATAAAATAAAATAAACTCTAGGATAAAAACCAAAAAAACAATCAAGAGTAAAATTAGAGCAATTCATGCATAATGCCAAGCTAAAGCAAGAAGTCTTAGAAAAAGAGGAGCTCAAATGAATAAATGAGCATTAAAAATCTTTGAGATATTTAAGTTCAACCTCACTTTAAAAAATTGTTACGAATTTGAAACCTTTCTTTTTTTTCTAAAAATCTTAAGCCTATCTAGCTAGTTTGATATTTGTGAAAATGTCACATATTAAGAACTTAAACTATTGTCAAAATAAATTGTGCTTTTAAAAAAGAACTGTCATTTGTGAGCTTTGATAAAGAATTATTAATTTCTCTTTTTTATCTTATGGCAAAGTCTTATTTGATAACTTATATTTTGATATGCCAAACCTTTTACCCTTTTAGAAAAATCAAATTGTGATTCACCCCCATTTATTCTAGCTAGTAATCATTAGTTTTCAAGAAATTTGACCACATGTTTTAAAAAAAGTGAAGAATTGATTCATTTTCATCTTAATCATGAAAAAAAATGTTTATATAGGTAATTTTCTATTGTCATTCAATGAGTTTAGGATAAGAATATGAACATTTTAAAGAAATGAAGTTTAATGATTTTTCTAAGGCAATTATTGTCATTCTTTTGTGAGTTTTGAAAAAACACTCAATTTTAAATTATTGCATGTTGTACACACCCAATTTGGTCCAGGCCCGGATCAATTGGGCCTGGTCCAAATGGGTAAGTCCAATTTTATTTTGCATTTTTGTTATTTTTATTTTATTTTTATTTTATATTTTATGTATATATTTTTCTTTATATCCTATGTATTTATTATTTATTTATTTATTATTATTTATTAATATATATATATTTATTTTTTCTTTTTTTCTTTTTCATTTTATTTTGTATGTATTTTTATTTATCTAATTATATATCTATTTATCTGTTATTATTATTTTTTATTTATCTATAATATTATTTTTTATTTATCTTATTATTATTTTTCTAATTATCTATTGATTTTTTTTTCTTTTTTTATGTGATTTTTATTTTGGAAGGCTGGGATTGAATCCTGTTGAAGAATCTTGCTGAGAATGGGGATTCAATCAGAGTCCAAATTGGATTCAAAGATTGAATCCACATCCAAAAAAGAAACTCTTCTGATCAATCCCTATAAAAGCGACCTCCTGGAACAAAACAGAACACACAGAAAAAACAGTGAGCAAAAGGCTATTGATTTGAGAGAAAAGAGGCGTATAGAAGAGTTTTTGAAGGCTAAAAGAAGGCTGATAAGTGTTAGAATAGCTGTGGGAATCGAAAATAATTTTTTAAAGATTTTTAGCGAAAATTTTTCTGGAAATTTCTGAAAAATTTCTAGATTCTGGTGATTTTTTCGGTGAAGGTTGAATTTTTCGGTGATGATTCCAGCCAACTTTGAAGTTTTCGGTGAGCTACCCAGTTTTCGATAAAAGATCTCAGAAACCGACTAACTTTTCGATGAACTTTCGGTGAAAAACTCAGATTTCGGTGAAAACTTCAGAATCCGGTGAACATTCAACCGGAGTTCTTTGGCCTTTTAGAGAGAAGCGAGAGGAAAAAAGAAGAAGAGAGAGAAGAGAGAAGGTTTCTGTCGAAAAACAGAGGGAAGAGCCTTATATACCCTCTCGAAACGACGTCGTTTTTGCCTTAAGTGACCTAAAGGATCCGTGCGTTTTACCAAAATTTGACCCGACCCGAGCGTCGACCCGCTTTCTGACCCACGAGTGTCTCCCCCCTCCGAGTCGATAGCCGAGCTGAGTCGAGGTTCCAAGCCGCTTCTCCGAGCCGTTTTCTCTTTCTTGAGCCAAACCGAGCCGAGCCGTACTCCGAGCTGCTCCAAGTTTTTTTTTTTGAATTTATTTATTTATTTGTTTATTTGTTTTTTTACTTATTTTTTTATTTATTAGATTATATTTATTTAATATTCTTTTTATCTTTATTTTATTTTTATTTTTGTTTTACTTTTCTTTATTTTATTTTTATTTATTTTCACTTTTATTTTATTTTATTATTCTATTTTCTTTAAATAAAAATAAAAAAAATATTTTTGGAGAAAAGTTGAAAGTATCAACTTTCCTTAAAAATAAATTTTCAAAAAAAAGGTTTTTGAAGAAAAGCTGAAAGTATCAATTTTCCTTAAAAATAAATTTTTAAAAAAGGGTTTTTGAGGAAAAGTTGAAAGTATCAATTTTCTTTGAAAATCAAGGTTTCCAAAAAATATTTTTGAGAAAAAGTTAAAAATATTAATTTTTCTTAAAAATAAATTTTTCAAAAAAATATTTTTGAGGAAAAGTTGAAAGTATCAATTTTCCTTAAAAATAAATTTTCAAAAAAAATCAACTTTTGAGGAAAAGTTGAAAGTATCAATTTTCCTTAATAAATTTTTAAAAAAAAAATTTTTTTGAGGAAAAGTTAAAAGTATCAATTTTCCTTGAAATTAAAGTTTCAAAAGAATATTTTTGGAAAAAGTTGAAAGTATCAATTTTCCCTGCACAAAAAAAAAAACAGTCATTCTTTTACTCTTTTTTATTTTTTTATGTTAAATAATCCGACGACGGAGCCTCTGCAAGTGAAACAGTAGTTTTTCTTGCATACTCTTAAGGTGAGAGAATTTTCTCAATTTTTTGCTAAAAGTATTAGAGTCAATTGAGAATAATTTCCAATAATTAATTATTTGATAAAATTTTAAGGCTCATTGGATAACACAAATTTAAGTTGGTACCATCTTTTGATGGGCATTGTGAGGGTGCTATAACCTTCCTCACACGTAACCGAACTCTCAAACCCTGTTCTAGTTAGAAGATCTGAACCTATTCTTTTAGGGACCTTTGAACTTAGGTGTTCTTTGAAAGGATAGATTTCTTAGGTGGCCAATTGCACCTAGATAAAAAGATTGGTGGCAACTCCTTAAAGTCAATATCTAGCGATAAATCTCCAGATCTAGACGTTATGACAGCTTGACGACTCCGCTAGGGACTTTGAGAGTCAGGCCAGCAAATAATTTGTGTTATCTAAAAGCCTAATAAAATTGAACCTTTTTGTATATATGTGTTATTATTCATTCATGTTTATTTACCTTGTTAATTATGTCATTCATATGCATGTGCATAACATGAACTCTACATCCGAGCTCCGTCCCTCTAGGAGGGAGTAAAATACCTATTGTTTTCGTGAGGTCTAATGCCTCCGCAGTGGCTAGCAAAATACTCATACTCAAATTGAACCTTTTCTGCTTGTAGCCTGTAATGGGTGAGGATTGAGGTGCCTTACTAGTCTGTGATGGACAAGGATGTAAGGAACAATTTGAGGACCTTTAGACTTTGACCTCAAAACTGCATATAGTGAACCTTAAGAGTGCCTAAGCCTAGAATAGAGCCATTTCTATCCAATGATAGATATACCCTGAAATTAAGACACAAAAAAGGTGTTTATCTAATTATTTTGATTGTTTAACTTTGTATATCATTTTCATTATCATATGTAACATTATGCATCAGCATCACTTTCATTTCATCCATGGAACTAACTATGTTGTTTGTCTGATTGTATGCATATGCATTATTTTCATGATCATGTTTTAACATAATCATTTGCATCAATTTCATACTAGATTTCATTCAGGAAAATGTGCATTTCATTCGTACATTAAAACATCATACATAAAGCATGGCATAACATTTCTAATCATAAGTATGGTACTCAAGGTCCAAGGATAGCTCCATCTAGTGAGAACCCTGCTCATCGATATAACATAAGATCTAGAGCAAGACAAATTGAGCAAAAAAATTCTCATAGATTCGAAAAGATAGAAAAAGCATAAGAGAAGATTGAAAGTGAGCTTAGAAAGATTCTGGAGGCTCTTAATAGACTGAATAAGGGAAAAAGAGTTGAAGAAGATACAAGCCAACAAGTTCCCCCGCTGCAAGAAGTGGCTGACCCTTTATATCCTCCAGGTTTTGGCCCATCTCAAGCCCAGTCTGCTCAAGAGGTCCTGCCACAACACTTCACATATCCAACATATTTTGGAATGCCATCAGCTTCTAACCCAGGACAGTATAATAGCTATGTAAATCCTGTCTTCATTGAAAAGACAGTAGAACCAATTCTTGATCTAGATGATTTAAAAGAGAATGAGAAAGAAAAGATAAGAGTGAAAGTTTAGGAAAGCTCTAAGATTAGTATGCTAGAGCAAAGGTTACAGGCTGTGAAAGGATTTAGCTTTTATGGGTCAGTTGATGCTGCTGGGCTCTGCCTAGTCCCTGATGTGGTTATTCCCCATAAGTTTAAAGTATCAAAATTTAAAAAATATGATGGTACAAAGTGCCCTAAAACTCACATCACAATGTATTGCTGGAAGATGGCAGCTCATGCTCATGATGAAAAACTCTTGATGCATGTCTTTTAGGATAGCCTTACAGGTCAGCGGCCAGGTGGTATGTTCAGTTGGATAGAACTCGTATTCGCTCTTGAAGTGATATGGCACATGACTTCATCGGTCAGTATCGACATATTATCGATTTGGCCCCTGATCGTTTATCTTTATAGAATCTGGAAAAAAAAGTAAACGAGTCTTTTAAAGAGTATGCCCAGAGGTGAAGGGATGTTGCTTCTCAAGTACAACCTCTTTTGACTGAGAAAAAAACTACAGTGTTATTTATCAACACTTTGAAGTCTTCCTATTATGAAAAGATGATAGGAAATGCAACAAAGAATTTCGCTGACATGGTAATCTCTGGAGAAATTATTGAAAGTGCCATAAAAAATGGCAAATTGAAAGGAGAAGAAACCAAGAAGGCATCAAAAAAGAAAGAAGTTGAAGCTCAAGCTGTAAGCTTTGATAAACAACAATTCAAGGGTTATCAACCCTATCCATCCCAAGGTTACTCTCTATACTATCCTGCTATGAATAATGCCTCATCCTACCCATACCAGCTAGCTCCACAACCACCTTATTCATCCACATACCGATCAATTTTTAGCCGTCAAGATCTTACATATAGCCTTAACATTCAAGCTCTTGCAAGAACTCAAATTTGCCCTATTAACCCAACAAGAGGTTCACGAGAACAACGGACTACTCGAGAAAAATCTGTATTTGATCCAATTCTTATGACTTATACAGAGTTATATCGAAAACTCTATAATAGCCATTTGATTGCCCCCAACCATGTGGAGCCGTTTAAACCACCCTATCCAAAATGGTATGATCCTACAGCTTACTGCGACTACCACTATGGAATTACTGACCATTCTACTAAAAATTGCACTGCTTTAAAGCATAAGGTGCAACGGTTGATCAATGATGGAATGGTAAGTTTTGATCAAAGGAAAGCAACAACACCTAATGTTAGCGTTCTGAGTGAAAGTCAAGAACATAAAGGGTCCAGAGAGTCACAATGAATTGAGGGGCAAGATGTTAATAGAAATTCTTCACCTGATCGCATAGGGGGATAATTTTTAAGAATGGAGATAAGGTTGGTTGAAGGTTTTTTTTTTTTTGTCATTTTAAGATTTTTTTTTTAGTAATGTTAGATTTTTTTTTTTGCAATATGACTTCATTTGTTATCATCTTAATAAAGGCAAGTTAATGCATTTCATTATATTTTTCTCTTTCACTTAACCATTACTCCCGTTCTGTTACCTTTCATAACTTTATACTCCCATTCTCAAATTTCAAATGATGAATATTTAGACAATAATAACAATAATACTGAGATTTAATTTTAAGAACTCATCCACACTATTATGAGGAGATGATTTGAGCAAAAAAAAAAGGTAAGCCATTACTAGAGGTGAAAGAGATATGTCTTGAAGATATGTAATCTTTTATACAGGATCATGAGCTTTGTTCAATAGATGATGTTCAAGAAAAGTATTCACAATTGAGATAAAAAATGGCCATCTTTCTTTTACCATTTGAAAAACCATTTATTGCTACCCTTTTGAGCCTATTATGATTTATTTTTTGGATGAACCCCAACCAAGGATCACCCTCTACACTGGGGGGTAATTTTTAAAAAAAAATCACAAAAGGTCTCAAAAATAAAAAAAAAAAGAAAAAGAAAAAAATACCACACATGAATTGGGGTAAAGTAATGAGAATCTTTTTTGTGAGGAAAGAAAAAGTAGTGAAATGATGTGGGGTAAAATGCCAAGTTGTATCAAATGATCTTTTGGTTGTGAACCTTTTTAATACATGTTTTGAGCCTATTATATCCATTTTTTTATGACCCTTCACCTTGACCTACATTACAAGCTTGAAAAATCCATTTGGATCAAGTGTGAATACTCAACTTGAATGATCACATGTTGAGCAAAGGTATGCTCATGATGAAGCAATGAAATCATGCTACATTGCTCTAAAGTTTGATGTATGAAAGATATCAACAATGGATGAAAAATGAGAAAAAAAAAGATGATGAAAAAAAAAAGAAAAAAAGAAAAAAAGAAGGAAAAAAATGAGAAAATGAAAAAAGATATTCAAATTGAAAACCTGAAAGGGTGATTTTGGTAGAAAAAAAAAGATCCAGGTCAAATGGCTCGCATGAATGAAAGATCAAAGACATCTAAAGATCCCTCAAAACTGGGGTAAAGTTCACCAAGCTCAAGATGACTTCAACAGTAAATGGAATGAGTTTTTGAAAAAAAATCCTAGATTAATGTTGAGAATTGTTTGAATATTCATCATTTAGACATACCATCCATCCCAATGACATGTATCCAATTTATTTCCTTTCCCATTTGCTTTGTACCAAAACAGATCTTCATTGATTATCTTTACCATAATTCACCTTGTGTTCTCTTATTGTTTCACCCTTACAATGAATTGAGAAAATGCTTGATTGCATTGTATTTGTCAAGATTTGAAATGATAATGAATGAATGAATATGTGTTTAAAAGAATCTTGCATTCATTTGAAAAAAAATCTAAGATGATGGTGGTAACAAAATGAAGAAATGTTAAAACCTAAAAGAGATGATTTGGAAAGATATATGATGTGATCAAATGAAGAATATAATGGGGCAAATCTTGAAAAGTGGTATAACCAAGTGATGAGTACAAGGATGAATTGGTCGATATGACTTGCAAGTTATGATTGAATGATGAGAACAATCATTGGACAAAGTTTGTTTGGAATGGTTAATGCTGAGACACCTATGAGTAATGACCCAGTGATGGTGTATGAAACATGTTTTGAAATTTGTTAGTGCTGAGAAATTCATTAAATGATGGTCAAGTGATGATCGATTGATGAAGCTTATTCCAAAATATTGAGAAATTGAACAAGAAAGAATGTAAGTGGAAAAGACAATTAAGATCTACACTGGTTCGATCTTAGAAGAGCAGTGTAATTGGATCTTTGAAGAATCAAAAGGCTTGATGCCCAAGAAAAAAGCTTGAGAAACTTGAGTACCATACATTGAATAGGAATTAATTGGTCAACATTTGCATAGCATGCATTGAAATTCATAGCATGCATTGCATAGCATACACTACTTTCAGGAAAATATAGTGTATAAATTCAAAAAGCAAGGGTGTTCCAAGATCCCACATAGAGAAGATAGATATGAAAATATTTTGTAAATTTGAGAAGAAACTTGTCAGGTAAGTTCCTAATCCTTGAAATAGGATGTCTTTTGGTATCAGGGTTGATTTATAAGACCTTTGGGCATAATCTCCTGAAATTCCTTCAAACACAACTTTCAACTCCTTTGGACATGATTGTCAAGGAGTAATTTACTTTCCAAAGTCGTGGTGCCTTTGTTTAGAGAAGCAATTTACTTTTCAAAGTCGTAGTGCCACTGTTTAGAGGAGCAATTTACTTTCCAAAGTCGTGGTGCCTCTATTTAGAGGAGCCATTTATTTTTTCAAAGTCGTTGAGCCTCTGTTTAGAGGAGCTTTGGTGATGAATGAAAGATAGATGATATCAGATGAATAAGACAAGAGCGATTTTTTAGGCAAAGAAAATGCTTTGTTTTGATAATTGCATTTACATAATTTAGTGAACCCTTGAATTATGCTTTTGAATATTACATTTTCATCATTATAAGAATCATGTATGTGCATCATTTGCTGAGCATATAAGTACTTATTGATATTACATTTGCATTACTTAGAACATACATTTGCATCATTATCATTGCATTCAACGTATACAAAAATTTTAACTTTGGAGAGAGGTTAAGAAATTTATGGGAAAAAATTTTGAACTTGTGGGTTCTTAAATAGGGAAAATATTCCACTATAAGATTTGAATTCTCAAATGTGGAAAACTTTTCAAAATGAGATTTTTACTCCTCGAATGAGGAAACTTTTTCAAGATAAGATTTGAATGCTTAAATGAGGAAAACTTTTAAGATTAGACTTTTACTCCTTAAATGAGGAAAACACTTTTTGAAAATTTTAAAGTTTTTGAGCTTTTATTTAAATGAGCTTTTTCTAAGATAAGAATGATTTGGATAACTTTTAGGCATAATCTAAAAGATCTCTTGGCATGATTTATAAGTCTTCTGACTATAATCTTTAAAACTTTTAGGTACCCTTTTTAAAATTTTAAAGTTGTTAAACTTTTATTTAAAAGAGCTTTTTCTATAATAGGATTGATTTGTAAGACTTTCAAGCATAATCTCAAAGACTTTCAGTTAATATTTTCAAGATTTTTGGGTACCTTTTCAAACTTCTAAAGTTATGGAGCCTTTGTTTTAAAAGATCATTTTCTATGTTGAGATCAATTTGTAATACCTCTAGGCATAATCTCAAAGATCCTAAACATGATTTGTAAGACCTTTAGGTATAATCACAGACATTTGGTCATGATCTATAGGCCTTAGGACATGATCTTTAAAACATTCGGATAACTTTTTAGAATCGATTCATAAAATTTTAAAACTCTTGTTAAGGAGGATCTTTTAATGTTGAGAATGATTTGTAAGATCTGTATGTATAATTTTTAAAATTTTTAAATAAGAATCTTTGATTTTTGGATAAGAATCTCTAAAGTTTTTATATAAGAATCTTTAAATTTTGACTGTGAATCTCTAAGAATTTTCAAATGTGAATATTTGATTTTTGAAAATGGATCTTTAAAATTTTTTGAATGTGAATATTTGCATTTTGGATATAACCCTAAAAAATTTTTCATATTTTCATATTTGAGTTTTGGATGCATCTATACAGTTTTTCAAATGTGAACTTTTGATTTTCAAATATGAATCTTTAAAATTTTTAAATGCAAATCTTTGAATTTTGGAGGTAAATTGAATATTTGAATTTTAGATATGAATCTTTAAAATTTCTTCAATGTGAATCTTGGAATTTTAGTTGCAAAGTTCTAAAATTTGTCAACTACGAAACTTTGAAATTTCATTTGTGAATCATCAAAATTATTTGTGAATCTTTACAATTGTGGATCATTGATCTCTTTTGCAACCTTGGAATCTTTTGAGAACTTTTAAATCATTTGTGAATCTTTAATCTTTCATGCAAATCTTTAAACTCTTACGAATTTTGAATTCTTGTGCACCTTTAAACTCTTGTGAATCTTTCTTTAAACTTTGTGAATCTTTGAAGTTGTGAATTTTTAAATGTTTTGTGAACCTTTAAATGTTTACAAATTTTGAATTTTTGTGTTTTTAAATTTTAAATTGAAAATCTTTGAATTTCATATTGAGAATTTTTAGATTCGATTGCAAATCTTTGAGCTTCAAATTAAGAATCTTTGAATTTCATATCGAGAAATTTTAAAATCAATTACAAATCTTTAAATTTCAATTACGAAATTTTGAATTTCAGTTGCGACTTGTAAATTTTTATTTTAGATGATAATTTTAGATTTTATCTTTTGTGTAAGACAAAAAAATGCATTTTTATTTTCATTTTAGATGGAAGTCTATATCTTTACAGAATTCCTGTTAGACAAAAAATGCATAAAGAGAGGAAACTGTAAACACCCCATTTTGTTTGAGGTTTTGAAGCTTTTCAATTTTTTGAAAGTTGAATTTTTTTTTATCTTGGATCTATTATTCAAGATTTTGGGCTTGTCTAATTAGGCTTTGAGTTTAAGTTAGGTCTTAAAACCAATATTAGATTGGTTTATTTTTATTTTTATTTTTATTTATTTCATTTTTTCCCAAAAGTTAGAATGTGAAAAATAAAAGAAAAACAAAAAAAATTGGAGAAGACTTTCAAGTTGATTTGGATTAACATTCATCAAAAGATTATGATGAACATTCATTTTTGGAATCGCAACTCTGGGATTATACTTCTTTTTGGATTGAAATTAATTCCTTATAAAATAAACATAGTCATACAAAGTGAAAAAAAGGAAGATACAAGGGATAAAAATTTTTAAAGGCTTTGAATCCAATATAGGTGTTGTTTCTATCTAGTTTTTAGATTAAAAAGGGGGGGGAATAAAGCGGAAAAAGAAAAGGAAAGTTGAAAATTACAAAAAATTTGGTAGTAAATATTTGTTAAGGTTTCAACATGGCTTTTTTAAGATTTTAGTCTGGTTTTTACAAATGTAAGGGATTAGAGAAAAAAACAAAAAGAAGTAAACACCATTTAGCAACATAAGGGCAGAACTAAAAGCAAACGATAAATCCATTAGTAAAATCATCAACATTCCACAAAGACAAACACAATGACCACATAGAGTATGGGATAATAGATAGCAATCAACCATTAAACGCAACAATCCAATAAAATTTTTGTGTGTGTGTGTGTGTGTGTGTGTTTTTTTTGGAAAAATAATTTTGAGTTTGTTTGATGTGTTTCAAGTTGACTTGTTACTCTGGTGTTTGAAACTGTTTGGCTAAAGAAAAGCGACAAGAAGAGTTCTAGTAGTCTCGATTATTTAGAAAGATGATGGTGGCAACATCGATGGCAGCTATGGTGGTCAACAATAGTTAGTGTGATCTTAAAAGATTGGGACCCATGATGAGGAAAAACATGGAGTGGAGACTGACAACTAAAATCTTAGCTAGATCAAACGATGGAAATAGCCTAAAACGATGGTGAAAAGGTTATGGTTTAAGGTTCAGATGTGTAAAGATAGGGATATTTTCGTAAAACTAAGGCCAAAAAAAGATTAAGAGGACCATTAGGAGTTTTTTCGTGTCATTTTGGGAAATTCTGATGATTGATGAATGGCGGTGCAAGAGGTATGTGGCAACACTGATCAACAGTTTCTTAGTTCAAGACTGGTAACTGGGTTCATATGAATTTTTTGTCTAGTATTTAACTTTTTTTAAGAAATGATTGAGAGAATAAGGGGAGAGAAAGGAAAGCAAAGTGAAAAATGAAAAAAAAAAAAAACTTTTATACAATAAGAAAAATGGCATTATTTTGGGGGTAAAGGAAACTGAGTTTTTTTTTTACCCACTTCAAGGATCAACATCTCAACTTGTATTATGACCTGATCTGATCGTGACCCATTTCACTTGTTGAGCCACCGAGCTACCAAGCCACATTGCCAAGCTGTGCTCTAAGCCACTACGTTAAAAAAGAGCCAAGTTGAATTTTGAGTTAAGTTGAGCTAAAATCTTTTTTAGTATTTTTTTTATTGTATTTTTACAATTTATTTAGTTTTTAAAACTAAAGATTTTTCAAAATAAAATTTTGAAAGTAACTTTATCAAACCATTGGAGGATTTAAATATCAAAAATAAATTTTACTAAATTATTAAAATGTTTAATGATCTTTTAAAAAAATAAAATTTTGAAAATAATTCTACCAAATTATTGAAAGATTTAAATATAAAAATTAAATCTTATCAAACTATTGGAAGGTTTAATTCTTTTTTTAAAGAAAAAAATAATTTTTTGTATAAATTCAGTCTTATCAAACTATTGAAAAATTTAAATCTCAAAATAAAATCTCATCAAACTATTGAAAATTTTGATTGATTTTGAATAAAAAATTTTTTTGAAAATTTTAATGAATTTAATGATGGAACCTACTCAAATAATGACAATAGTCTCCTTGAATACTTCTAAAGTGAAAAAATATTTTTAAATTGCTAACAAACTATTAGAGTAATTTTAAGAATAATTTTCAATATTAATTATTTTGGTAAAGTTTTTAAAAATATTTTAAGACTTTGGATAACACGAAAACCAATTGGTATCATCCTTTATATAAGTATTGTGGAAGTGTTATAATTTTTCCTTTACGTAACCATAGTCTTGAACCTACTTCTAGTTCATGAATTAGAACATCTTTTTTTAAAGGAATCTAAGTCAAGTTTAAGATCTCTTTAAGAATGATAGATTTATTAAGTGCTCAATCACACCTAATAGAAACAAGATTGGTGGCAACTCCTAATTAGTGTCTAATGATTGAGTTTACATACTTATACATTATGATGATATGTTTTTCCTACAACCATAAAAATAAAATGACGATAATGGTTAAAGTCTTTTCCCTTTCCCATTGCTTTTCTTTGTAATGGATTGATCACAAAACACTACTAAACTCTTCTATCTTTGATGCCTAGTCGATTGTAGGTAAAAATGTTGGATTCTGTTTATCATAAGCAAAGCTAGCTTCTTCAAAAAGTATTACAGGTGGTAAAATATTCTTTTGAGCAATAAAAATTGCTTTATATTTAAAGTTTGTTCAAATTTCCCAAGCAATTTCAAAATGCATATCATTATCAGTTTTTTTTTATTTTATATTGGTACCTTTCAATGGCATATTATTGTTTTTCTATTTAATTTTTTTCATTTTAAATACCATGGATTCATAAACAATTGTATGATACTATTGAAGGGTCTATAATGGTATTTGCTAATTGTTTTGATATGAACAGTTAAATTCATATGACAAATAGTATTTAACAAAACATAGGACATTGACACAACAATGAAACCAAACTTATTATAATTTTTTACAGACAATAATTTGGATATCCATAACTTATTGAAATAAATAGTCAGCTATTAATTTCACTTATAATTTCGTGATAATTATTGGTTTACATATTATGTCTACATTCATAATTTACTAAGGTCATTTATTTCTTTATTGATAATTGTTTATGTAACACTTTTTTTGTTGTATGTTATGTAATTATTATAATTATAGGAGTCCCAATATCTTTTGCAAAAATCTTCAATTGTATTACTTAAAAAGCTTTTTTTATCATACTTTATCGTTATTTTATGATTCAATAAATATTTTTATCATCGTATCCAAGAGATGTGTTGCAAGTTAATGTTTCATTGTGTTTTTAGACAATAAAAATCTTAAATGACATTGATATTCTTTTTATTTCATTGATTTGCCTTCTTGAAACTCTTAATTCTCTTCAACATTTCGATTCCTGAATTTATTATGTAATGTTGTTTGGTCATATTCAATAAGTTTATTGCAAGTCTGTAGTTAAATGATTTAAAAATCTATTATTTAAATTCTTTCTTGATAGCATAACTTAACCTTCGATATTCTTACCATAACAATAATGGTATGTGATGTTTTATTTCCTTAAAAAAATTGCATAAGAATGATTGACACTTATGTTTTTTCATAAATTTGTTATCCCTTTTACATCTTTTTGGATTAATTCCATTTAGTCATTTTAAATTAATCTTTCATATTATATTTAGTGGTGTAATTATTTTTTGTAAAAGCCTTATATTTGAAGGGCTATTTAATCTAATTTGTGTTATTTGGGTATGCTAACCTTTTAATTTCAAGTAAATAACTATTTGATTTCTTGATTTTATATTAATGTATTAACTTTGTTTGACTAAAGATTTTATAACTCATAAATATGTTATTTTTGCTTTCACGTAATATATATTTTAATTTTTATGTTAGGCTTACTTAGTGCTGTCAACTTACAAGAATAGTCTCTTTCAAACACTACAAGAAAATGGGCATTTATTAGCAATTTGTTAGTGTTGTTTCACTAATAAACATTGCTAACTTTCATATTTTTACAAAAGCAGAGATATTTGTACTATAAATATCACTAAATCTTCATATAGTGACGTTTATAACATAAAACACCATTAATCATTAGAATTTTGCAACGTTTTACTTTTCTCAATTTTATTACATTGAAAATGTATATTTTTTAAAACTCTCTAAAACTCAAAATGCAGCATGTTAGTTTTTTTAGTGGCGTTTCACTAATAAACGTTGCCAGTTTTCATCTTTTTATAAAGATAATGACATTTGTACTATAAACACCACTAAATTTTTATATAATGACATTTATAGCATAAAATACCACTAATTTTGTAGCATTTATAGAAAAAATTTTGTTAAATAATTCTTAATTTTTATTAAATTGAAAATATAATTTTTTAAAAATTCTTTCAAACCCGAAACGTACTGTGTTAGTAATATATAATGGCGTTTGTTCTTGTAAATGCCTATATTTATCACATATCCCCAAATTGAATGAATTTTGAACCCTATTCTACCCATAACATAATACACAAATTCATACTTCTATTATCTTCTCTGCCTAGCTAAATTACTTTAAGTTTTGATTTGATTTTCTTTTTCTAGCTTTCCTTTTCCTTTCCATTTCTTTTCCTTTCAATTTTTCATTTGAAATTTGGTATCGAAACCTATTTTCCTATGAAACCCATTCCAATCCATCTTCTTTAATGGACCACCATTAGATAGCTTATTGTTCGAAGTTGAAGGATGACCTCAGTTCCCACAACTAGCTTATTCAGCAGACTACCACCAACCTACTATTGCACTAGGTTTGTTTTTCACTCTTTTGTTTGTTAATAGCTCACCTATTGAATTTGATTGAATAAGTAGTGATTTTATCTTAAAGAATAATGTTAGGAATTGCTTGTATTATTCATTCTATATTGGTCAAATGAGGTTATGTTCATATTGGTTGTAAGATTTTTATATAAATTGTATACTAAATGCTTTTTTTTATCTTTTCATTTGTAAGATTTTTTAGGGCTCTATTGGCTTAATGCTGCTTTCTTATCCTTTTTACCTATTTTCTTATCTTTTTTTTATTCTTAGCTCGAACTTTTCATTTAATTCTATTTTGAAAAGAAATAATAGATTAATTTCAAAATTATAGTTTTATAAGCTTTTATGTATATGATTTATTGAAAATATGGCTTGATTTAGATATGATTAGAACTAGAAAGCACCAGTAATTTTAGATGTCTCAGCTTTTAAAGACTGAAATTTTGTATCTAGTGAAAAACTTTTATTATATGATTCATAATTTTATAATTATTTTTGCCCATAATCTCTTTCTTCTATCTTATGATTATTTTTCAATGCTTTCTCTATGTAAAAAATTGGTTTAATGCTTTTGGCATTTTATGTACCCAATAGTTGGAGTTGTAAAGTCATCTCATGATTTTTTTTATTTGGAATTTCATAGTCTATTATATTCAATTTCTTAGTGTAAAATGCTTCAGCTAATGGTCAAGATCAACATTGAACCTTTAAAAATTAAAATTCCAAAACAAATATGAAAACCTTGTCTTAGTTTCATTTTGACTATTTTAATTATCTCATTACATTAACTTTGTAATTTCAAAAATGGTGTAGTTAAATTTTTTGTTTTATGATCATGTAGCTTTAAGATAATTTGTATCTTGAATAGTTTTCTTCTATTTAGAATGTAACTTATGGTTATACAATTTTTATGTACCATATTTGTAGCTTTTGAAGAAGACTTTAGCTTATCAAATATATATATATAAAAAAAAAGAAATGCATCCTCTATGGAATAGTTTTGTTAGGCATTACAATATGTTAGCTACCATTCAACATATTTTCTTAATAGTATTTACTATTCAACCAAAATCTTGCATTTTTAGATTGTCTTTTTTATTATTATTATTATTTGAAAGTGTTTGCTCTACATCAATGAGTTTAGGTCTCACAAGTAATTTTATTTTCTCTTGTTAAAGAAGTATTTTTCAATTAAGAGCCATTTTACTTAATCAACCATATCGATAATAGTCAATTCATGTTTATATGAAAATTGTTATCATTGTTAGTAGTAGTCAATATAAAATTGATGGAATGATATATTTATATATTAAAGAACTCATGCATTTGTGAATCTAATCCAAGTTTTTAGGAAAAGGGTTATTCTACAAATGATGTCTCCTTTACACACAAACACATGCTCACACCCAATAATAACATAAATCTTGAGTGTTGCTTTTCTTACCATCTTTTTATAATAACATGTATGCATTAGTTGATTCATTTACTTGCTCTTTCATTCTTTTCAATTTAGTACTTTACTTGCAATACATTTAAATGTACTTGGTTATGTTTGCTAGGTATAATGATGTAAGAAGGTAGGAAAAAAATTATCTTATGTCATGTTTGGTAATTATTGAAGTAGCAAATATATAGCAATTATTAAATAACTATGTTTATAATTTGAAACTTTTAATTAGATTTTGTTATCAATTTTTCCTAATCAAAATTTAGGCAACCATCGACAATTGTTTACATAGATATAGTTCAATGGTAAGTTTTATATATATATATATATATATAAATGCATGCCCACATGGTTGCACATCAATTTAACATTTGGACTTGTAATTTGTCTCAAATGATTATTGTGATTGGACTATAAAGAGTATTTAATGTTAGAGGCTAAAGCTTTATGACAAGTTTTGCGTACTTTAGATTAGGAAACTTTGAGTTCCAATTGTTAAAAAATCATCCATAGGTTGAGAAACTACGAAGTACCTTTTTCTTGATAATTCACACTAGACAATAACTCATTGATAAACCTTATATTTATTCCTCTCAAGTTAGCAAGTATTTTATTCTAAAGACCTTAAAGATACATGTCAAATTGTTATTCTTCATAACACACCTATGAACTTATTTGATATTGGGTTAAAAATTAGATATGATGTTAAACATGAAATTGAATGTTTGCTTTTGCTAAACAAAACTTAGATAAAAATATTTTTAATAGCTATGCTTAGTGGGCTTGCAAAGATGTTGATGAAGACATTTATGAATCATGATTAATAATCTATATTATGTAATTAAAATGTTTCAAAGATATTATAATAAATGCTTTTATGTAATTTATATGGCATTCACTTTTATGTATTTAATGTATTGTAAATCTTACATTCTTTTAATTAAATTAAATCTAATTTTATATATCATTGGTTATAAATTCTCTTAAGTAATTAAGGATCAGAATGATTTTATTTATCATGTCTTAACTTTTCAACTTTTAATTGATTCATTATTTTGGTGAAGCTAAGTTAAAATGCCAAAAAATAGAATAACGAGAGTAAATATCAGAAATATTAGTTCAAAATCGTATGCAACACTTATTGATTTGGGACATAGAGCGAATCCTTTAGAGGGAAATGTTCTTACCGTCGATTCTAACTTAGTCACTTCTAACTCTTTCACTAATATTAAATCTAGCAATATGGGAGGTCAAGGTTTAGATAATATCCTACTAATTAATTTTGCTTCTAATTTGAACATAGGTATCGTAAACCCCATATTTAGATTTTGGTTATAATTATTAAAGTTTTGATAATTATTTTTGTTTTAACAGCTTAGATAGCTTAAATACATTATATTAAACTTGTCTAAATTATTGAATTTGGTTGCTATGCTTGATATGTGTGAAAAGTTGCTATTTATGTGTTTTTAGAATTTTATGCTGTAAAAGAATAAAAATGTAAATATACTGTAATATTTTTGTTTTGAATATATGTGAGAAAATATTATGATTTATGTGTTTTTAGGACTTTTTGTGTCATAAAAAGGAAAAATGTAAATTTATGCTATATTTATATTTTAACAACTTAGATAACTCGAATACATAATATTAAACTTGTCTAAATGGTTAAACTTGGCTACCACATTTGATATACATAAAAATATTACAATTGATGCGTTTTTAGGATTTTTTGTGACGTTAACAAAATAAATGTAAATTTACTGCTTTTATTTCTATTTAAACAGTTTAAATAGTTCAAATACATGATACTAGATTTGTCCATATGATTGAACTTGACTGTAATGCTTGATATGTTATAAATATATAATAGTTTATATATTTTTAAGACTTTTTGTGCTGTAAAAGAGAAAAATATAAATTTGCTACTATATTTCTGTTTTAACAACTTAGATAGTTTGAATACTTGATATTAAACTTATTTGAATGGTTGAACTTGGTTACCATCCTTGATATATATAAATTTGTTACCTCGGTTATATTATGATGGTTGATATTTTTGTTATTATTAATATGTTTTTTTATGCAAAAGATTGAGTGTGGTGAAAATTTTGGACATGTAAAACTTTATTGAATGACCCACAAAAAAAAAAGATCTTATCTAAATGTTGAAACACGAGAAGTTGTGGTAACTTTTTTGGTTCGTTTTACACAATCAATAAATTTACTATTGAAAATACATTATGAATTAATTATTAAACTTGATAGTTTTATTTGATTAATTTACAAAAGAATGTGAAAGAGAAATAACCTTTAAAATTCAAGCATCATGCAATTGTTCTATCAATGTTTAGGACTTGAAAGATTAGATATTCATTGAAGTTGCTGGAAAAGAAAAACATGGATCAAGCAAAGGCTTTAAATTGGGTTCAACATCATCTAGCTACTATAGTTGTAGCTCTCAGTAATTTACATTCCTAATAAGTTAATCTTCATAAGACATTTCTATATTAAGAGAGGAATTGCAAACTATGCAACTACGTGTTGAGTAAATGGAAACAAAACAAGAAGCAGAGCATGCTAAACTAAAAAAAGAGCTTGCTAGAATTGAAGAAAATGGCACCATAATAGATAAAAAGCATGCAGGATATTAGTAATTATATGAACAATTTGGTAATTTTATAAATTTTCTGCAATAACAATTTTAGGAACCAATCTAGATGATCTATCAATTCAGGAATTAAATTTAATAACTATTTATATATTTTTTAATCTAAATAACTTATTATTAATTGTAAAAACTTGTTTTACTTTATTCATTAAGTTTGTAAGCCCACTAGTGATCATGATGAAAAAATCTTTCATCAAATTGTAGTGCTCCAATTATTGGCAATCATCAATTTCATACTTTTTGAATTTATGCTTAATTTATGTAATTGGAAAACAATTTGAATTTTATTGTATTTAACTTTTTAATATACGAAAAAAAATTTATGTATTTAGATTTAAATATTTATCATATTCAATTTATGAATTTCAATTAAATTTTATTTCTTTCAATACTTTTTTGTATAATTGTAATAGTAAATATTGAAAGAAATAAAAATTTAAATACAATAAATTACAAAATTTAGTGGCATTTAAGGTAAAAAACATCGATAAATTATAGAAACATAATAGTTTATAGTAAAAAACTCCACTAAATGTAAGATTTCTAGCTTTTAGGAAATGCTATTGAAGAACAAAAATAGCTGCTAAATTTAACAGTGCTTGTGTTGTAAATGCCATTAAATTTAGCAGCATTTGTACATTAAAATATGGCTAAATAATTAGTGAGGTTTGTCTCATAAATATTGCTAAATTTAGCAATGTTTGATACCAACACATTGCTAACCAATTAGTGGCATTTGTTCAAAATACTATTAAATTTAAAGGCATTTATCTCCAAAACCCAGTAAGTTAGCAGTGTTTATTTTTAAAATATCACTAAATTCCTCGATGCAGGTATAGTAAGTGATTTTAACAAAATGTCATAAAAAACCTATTTTCTTGTAGTGAAGCTGATTCTGTGTATTATATTTGCACTTACATTGCATATATTTGTTGTTGTTATTAGTAAGTTTTTGTTTCATTAAATAAATTATAAAATTGTACCTATTAGAAAATATCTATTGAAAATCAATCAAGACAAAATGGATTATGAGGCAAATTAGATTAAATTCAACTAGATCACATTACATAAATATCTTATCATTATAGATAGCGTCAAGCTACTATGAATAGGCTTATAAGGCTTAATATCATGAAACTGCTTAAGAATACTTATCAAAAGGAATTTTCAAAACATTTTCTAAGTGAAGGAATACAAAGTTTTAAAAGCATTTTCAGTGAAGAAAATAGAATTACATAGAGTTTTTATTCAATCAATAAATGAAGATTTCACTAGTTATGAAAATATGATAATCTCAAATAGGTTAATGCAACAAAAAGAATCGTTTGATCCTATTATTAATTAAATCTTAACAAGACCATAAAAAAGTAAACCAAAAATGAGTTAAGCAATATCTATTCTTACTTTGATGAATTATTTGATTCATTTTACTAAGAATGAAATAACTATTAACCATTTGGATTTACAAATTTTTTATAATAATCAAGATGAATAACAAATTATGACTATTAAAGATGGGATTGGATCTTTTTATAATTCAACTAGAAACAGAGAAGTTTTTATTGCTGATTATACCATTCATACTAGCTCTACTTTGCTCATGGTTTATGTGAGGTAACCTTTCAAATATGGTTTAAATGCTCAATCAAATAATGTTGGATTGACTTATGGTTTCTATGTAAAAAACCCTTTTATGATTTCTGACATAGAAAAAGAACTCAAGTAGATGTTAATGATGAGTTATTTACTTTTTATAACTCTATATTAAAATTTTATGATTAATTCATTATTAGATTCCAAAGATTAAATGTATTTATAAACTTTTCCTTTTTAAATTACAGTTGCCAATGTTATAATAAATGTTGAGATCATTATTGTTGATTAAAAATAATGAGCTGGTCTTTCAAATAAAGGATTCAATTACATACAATCAAGTGAGTATGATTGAAAAGAAATTTATTGGATATCTTTCTTCAACATTTGTTTAATTTTTTTATTATTGGTTCGAGCTTTGAAAAACAAGTACCAATATGTTAATCTAGTGTGTTCTTGCTCATTATGTCATGATTGTTTTAATGTTAGTCACTAGTTTAGTTACTTTTGTCATTTATTATAGGTGAGAAATTCCAGAATTCTATGTTAAGTCATGTAATGCTAAAGTTTTCTAGTAGTTTTTAAACTTTTTTTATTGAAATTTAGGCATGGAATTCCTTGTTCTTGGCTTTTAGCTTATAGTTGTAACAATGAGCAACCTATTGATCGATTTAGAAGTATTCTTCACTGGTTGGTTAACATTCTAACTAAAATTGCAATAGACATTTACTTTTTACTGACATATTAACATATCTATAACTTTTTCTTTAAACATCAAGCTCTTAAAGATTTACACATGTATTTGACACTTATTCATACTTGAACATTACTTGGCATTTCAATAAACTGTAGACACCTAGTTTTGTCTTACAAAATCTCAATCATTTATGAAGCGCTTTAAATTTTGACCTAGTTCGAATCCAACATTTCTTTAATTTTAACATGTTTCTAAAATCAAAATCAAGACTAATTTGACTCAGATGCTCGAAAGTCAACTCTGATCAAAGTTAAATGTAGTCAAAATGATCAAATTTTATCAAAATAGATAGAACCTAAGTCAACATTCAAAATTCACAATCAAATTGAAATCAATGTGGTTTAAAATTGAAATTGGTAATTTTTAAAGTACTAAAAAATTTTGATTGCATTTTGGGAAGTATAAAATTATCGAAACACCTTTAGGGGTGTTTTAATAATTTGACTTTCTCAAAGTCGAATTTTTATAAAAACTTTCATATTATAATTAAATATTTTTAATGATTTTTTGATACATTGCAAACTCAGATCATACCTTGGAAGGTATGAAATTTTAAAAGATATATCATTAAGGGTATTTTCGTAATTTGACATTTCAAGGTTAAAATTTCGCTAAACACTCCAAATCATGGTTTGATATTACTTGTTGATTTTTAAAAATTTGAAAACCTTCATTATATCTTAGGAGCTATGAAATTACCAAAATACCTCTTAAGGATAATTTTGTAATTTAACATTTCCAAGGTTGAAATTTCATGAAAAATTTTTAATTTTAATTTCATAATATTTCATTATTTTTCAAGCTTTGAAATTTAAAAAATGAGTGCAAAAATATTGATTTCCAAGAAAATGACATAAAGACCGAAAACTTTGTATTATGGGCAAAATGGTCTTTTCACTTAGTTTTAGTGACAATAAAAATTCAAGTTTTGCAGTGAACAATGTGCACTATTGGATCATATAGGGAATCTTGATCCAATGGCTAAATTTTTCTCTTTAAAATAAAAACAAAGGAGAAATTTGAACCATTGGATGAACTTTTGATCTAGTGGTTATATTCAATCTTAATGGGATATTTTGGGGGCTTCTTCTTCAAATAAAGAGGGACATTTTCTGAATGGAAAACCAGAGGAGTAACTCATGAAAGGAGAGAAAAACAAAGAAGAAAATGAAGAAAATTGTGAGAAAAATAAGAAAAATAATTTTTTATTGCTTGTTTGCTTGAATGTAGCCTTTCTTAACATTCATCCTTGCATTTTTTCCATCCTCGTGACATTTTTCATTATGCGTCATCCATTTTTTTGTTGATTTTCTTGAAAGGCTTTGGTTTATTTTCTTGCTCAAAGTTTGAATCAAACTTCATCCAACTAATCAATAGTTTGAGTAAAGTTAGAAAACAAACAAACACAAAGCAATTCACCATTTGAAAACCAAGTTAGAAGTCCAGCCAACCTCATTCACCATGGTCGAACCTCATTTTGGCTTCCTTCCTAAATGTATTCTTTGCTTCTTTTGCTATCTATATGTGTTTGGTTGATGGTGCACTTGCTATTTACTAGTTTATAGTCTAGTTTTATGGTATATGATGGTGTTTGGCTCATGTTCAAGTTGTTCATATTTCCTTAGTTATTTTCGCTTATTTAATGTTTAGTAAATGTCTTCTCATGATTCGAATACCTTTATATGATGATTGAGTAAGTATATAATGCATGTTTGGCTTGAATGAAATGAGGATTACATGTTAGTAGTCTCATAAAGGTTTAGCCATAGGGATTCATGGTCTGGTCAAACCTTGTTCATCATTTTCAAGTTGTATGTTGCTTTGATTAATGTATTAGATTATGATTTTATGATGATTGGCAAAGTTTTAACATGTTTGAATAAAATTTTCAATGAAAAAATATGGTTATTTTATAAAATTTTTGGTTGATTTTTAAAGTTGTTTGGTTTCGTTTAATGATGAAGAATGGTGGATAATTCAAACCAAATTCAAAGTTTTTATGCTTTTGATCTATTTTGTTCTTGAATTTTCATACATAACATGTTTGTAATTTAATTTTAAAAATACCTTAGTTTATAATTAATTTGTAAGGTCATATTTTTTGTGCATGCACTCATTAATGGTATTTTTGTAAATAGCTTTTGTCACATATCTATTTCTATAAAACCCTAAATCCCATGAATCTCCAAAACCCCAAAACCCAAAACCTAAAATCAAACCCTAATCCCCAAATTTCAAACCCTAATCCCTAAAATCTTAAATCCTAAATCAAACCCTACACCTTAAACCCTAGACCTTAGATCTTAAACCCTAAACCACCTCCCAAACCTTAACCACTTTCTAAAACCAAGCCAACCCCAAACTAATCAGGCATTTGTATTTCATTTTACATTATTACATGCATTCATCAATTGACATGCATTCATAACTTGTCATTCATATCATGCATTCATCATATATTATGTTCATACACATCATGCATAGGTTTTTCACAATAAGTTTTCAAAAAAAAAATGTTTTAAATAAGATAACATCTCAATTAAATAAAATCATCAAAATCTGTCCTAACTATAAAATGAGTCCTGATGATTATCAGTTATGTGAGGTGTTAAAAGAAAAGTTTTGTTTTTAAAATTTGATTTGTTTTTTTTTTTTTTTGTTTCCAAAAAAAAGAATTAATTTTAAACATTAAGAAAAATAAGACCATTTTTTACTAAAATTAAAAAATAACATGCAATCAATTAATACTATTTTCGACGGCGCTATAAGGTACTAATCCTTCCACACACGTAATTGACTCTCGGATCTAAACTTTGATTCTGTAGACCGTAAATTTATTCTTTTTATAAAATTTTTAAATTCATTTTAAAATGTTTTATTCAAGTCACAAATATTTTTATATGGTCAATCATACCCTTAAAAAGATTGGTGGTGGAATAATAAAGGATAATAAGTTTCAATGGTGGAATATCCCATCCCCGAACTTCAAACAAGATCAAATTATTAATTACCTTTACTTTTTATTATAAAATAAATGTGTTCAAGGATCAAATTATTTGTACAAACTTGAATGGTCGTTTAAGTTTTGAAAAGATTTTAACAAAAAATTAAGATCAATTAAAGCCTAGTCTAGCCCAACCCAAACTGAATAATATACATATAATTAAATTATTATATTATATAAATATATATATGTAAATTTTTATTTTAATATTTTATATTTTAAAAAAGAGTATTTTTTATTTTTTTATTATATAAATTGGGCTTAAGTTAACTTAATAGATAGGCTTGGTTTTTTTTTTTTTTTTTTTTTTACTTTTAGATGATAAGTATATAAATAATTAATAATAAGTATGGACCCAACCCAAACTCAACTGGGCCCATAAATTCCTTTATTGTGAACCTTGCCTATTAATTTAAAAGAAATTATTTACTAATCAATTGTATGTGGTGTCAATTTTGGAATTGAAATATAATGTTTCTAGAAAGAATGCCCACATTTCACTGCAACTTTTTACTAATCCGTTTTAAACAATCTTTTAAGTAAAATTTTTTGTCCTCTGCTACGTCCAAATGTCTGAGCATATATAAAGAAAGCATGAACTGGTCAACTTACCAATTTATTTCATTGGGATAGTCACTATAAACTACAATAATCTACAGAAATGTCACTATCTTTCCTCTCATCTTCTTGAGCAAAGAATAATAATATGTTCATTTGGTGGAGCAAATGATTTTATAAAAACATATGTTGGAAAAGCTTTGCGTTTAATATATAGATATTCTCTCTTTGCCTAAACTACACTTTAGTGGTTGAGCAACGCAGTGAAGAATGGTTCAAACCATGGAAAATTTCACATTTGAAATTGAACTTTACATAGAATTAATCAACATCAAGCAAGTAAAGTGAAATGGAGATAAATCAATCAGAAAAGAGAAAAGAAAATGGAATTATTCAAAGAGAAATCACAATCATGCACAAGAGTATGTAAGACGATTTTCAGCAACAGTACATATTTTCTATTTTCATTCTAGTCAGTACAAGTGAAAGAGCATATATATACCTAATTATTTCAAAGAAAAAAAAGGGATTTCTACCCAGTCCCTTGGCACTGAAACAGCTAGTTTTTCTTTTTTGTGTGCATTATATGTTCCAATATTTTCAAAGGGCTAAAACAGTAACAATGGCTGAGCTGAGAGGGGTGCAGCAAATGTTTCTAAATGCGGTTGTAGTTGCAAGTAGTTTTAATTATGAGCAGCTAGCAACGGCATGATATGTTTGAAAAACTGCCACAAATACAAAACTGTATGCTTACATAATTTGCGGAATATGGGCCATATCATATATGCTTGGATTTTCATGGGACAAACTGGAAATCGTGCAACACTTGAAAACTTTATCAAACAAACAGATTGCATTTGCATTTGCAGCAGCAGCCATCTAAGCATGTCAGGAGAATGACAGCACAAAAAGCGCCGCATCCCTACCAATCGATATATAGTCAATGGAAAGTTTTCTTTATTTGCAGCTTTCAACGAAATTATTGTTTTCTTTTCTTATGATTATAATTTAGCAGTCATAAAAAAAAAAAAAGTTTATCAGCCAGCCTAGCTAGTCTGCTGCAGTTACAAAAGATATTCCAATTAGTTCTTGTTGTGAACGATTAGCAGAGATAAATTAGGATTTTCTTTTAATTCAAAATGCAGTAATTTTTAAAAAATAATATTTAATAAATTTGATATTCAAATCTCATTGTCTATTATCCTTTATTTTCAAACTATGAGTTTTTTGTAACAAAAAAAATTAAGATTTTGATTCAGTTAAATGTTAAAGCATATTTGTGTATGTCTACAGAAATGTGAATGTCAATATCTGTAGCATTTCCCGTACTGCATAGACCTAACAGATAACCTTCTCTGCTTTGACTAACGCTTCCCTAAACAACGCCGAGAACCATGGTTACTTTTCTTTTTCTTTGAGGGGAATAAAGAGGTCAGAAATATCAAGCTCTAGCTGATCTACTCCTCCGGATTTTAATATATATTTTTGCTATTCTCCTTATTAAAAGTTGCACCAAACTAAAATTCCATGATTTATTAAATTAAAAATAAAAATTCATACTCAATATATACCACCATTAATTCGAATATTATCGTTTACTCTGACACTGGCCTAATTTCACTTAAACATAGATTATCATAAAGTTCTAATAATGTCCCAGGACAAATTAATTATCTATTAAACATGAATACAGAAGTTAATTTATCATAATTACCTCTATAAATTGACTTTAAAATATTCATAAATTTTTTTTTTAATTTAAAGAAAGAAAATTTGAACCCTATTGGGAAAAAGATCATGTACTAAACAATTGAGTCAAATAGTGATGTGCAAATGTTTATAATTTTTATATCCATCTTGTATTATATACATCCCATAAATCTAAATCAAACTTTTATCCATGCAATTGGTTCTACGGAGTTTGGTTCATATGTACTCAATGTATTTATCTTAATAGAATTGGTCAACATAATTACTTGTTAATTATACGCTCTGATTTTGACTTTTGTTCACAGTAAACACATGCAAATTATACATATACATGAACATTGGTAAATTTATCAAAGATAAATTTTACAGGCTTTTCCCTTTTTCTTTATCTTACCATTTTGTTTCCTTCATTTTGTGTATTAAAAAATAAAAATATCAATGGATAAGATATGAATTAAATAAAACATTTTTCATTTTCATCTCTGATTTTTTATATTATACATGTTCTTTTTATTTCAAATTTATCTTTATCCTTATCTTTTTAGGTATTTAATGAGTATATGTAATATCCATTTTTTTAAAAATAAAAATAATTATTTTTATCTTGTATATTTATGTAATTTTTTATAAATATATATTTTTTAAATATAAATATATTAGTTCTAATTAATCTAAAATAAAATTTATATTATTAAATAAAATTTTAATTTATTAAATATATATAAATATAAATATATATATCATATATATTGGGTCAAGTGCTATATTACCTATCGTTATACCTGTATTCAATAAAAAATTTAAAATTATATTAATTTTAATCTTTATTTTCAAAATTTAATACCTATATTTATTCTTATACTCATTAGAATAAAAAATTAAATTTCTCATCAAATTTAAATAAAATTGACATCCCTTCTAAAAAGTGTCATTGGCTTCATCACATGTAAACTCTGTGCGTAAAACTTTTTTAAAACCATGGATGGGGTCAAGTCAAATATTGCAATGAGACAAAAGCCACAAAAATTCAACATTAGGGATTTAGCTATAGTAGGCTTTTCCTCGCATATATATCAATTAGTACTTTAGCTCTATTATTAGTTTGGAAAGGGCAATTTGTTTGCACCACATAGAGTTGATGTATATAAAAGAAGTGTGCGGCCCATCTCATGATTGGTTATTTGAACATCAAACAAAAGTAATTTGGTTAAATGTTCGATTTAAAATTTAACCATTTAAATTAATTTTTAATTAAATTTATAATATTTAATTTAATTCAAATCAAAATCAAACGTTTTTTGAGTTAGCTCAAAAAATGACTTTTCTAATAGGGTGATGTACACACCATTAAATATAAAAACCATTGCTGGTGTGTTATTTTTAACCCATTTGGCATGATAGATTGCACAAATTACCTATTATTAAGAAAAAGATAAAAATATAAAATCTTAAAATATAAAAAATAGCCTTTTTCCCCTTTCTTTCCCAATCTTCGGGTAACGTTTTCTTCATCCTTTCCATTTTGCTATTCCTTGTGGATCTGGTCACCATCCCTTTGCTGCCTCTATTTTCTGTCGTTTTTTTTTTAAGTTGTCGACCTCTATCCTTCTCTTCTCTCTAGGATGAAAATTCCTCATTTTTTTTCTTTATTTTTCATTCCTATTGATATTTGTTGATAGTGACACATCTTAATATTTAATTTTAGAAGGGCCAACTAATGATATATAATATACTTTCTCTTTTCAAAAGTGATATTCTATCATATTTATTAATGTAAATAATATATTAATAAAAACATGATGGGTTCATAAAATTATAAAAAAATATTATTGTGATAATATTATATTTTTAATAATAATAAAATTTACAATTAACAGTAAAATTGCAAATACACAATTTATTAATGAATTATGGAACTTTTATTTTATTTTTGGTAATTTAAAATAGAAAAAAAATACGAATAAATCAATCATTAAATATATTATTAGAACAAGAAAATTAAATATACTCTTAAAAGAATGGTGATGAAATTTTGATATTAAAAGTTATAGTATTTTTATTTTTTTGTAAAGTAGTTCCAATATAATTTTTTTTGTTGAAAAAAATACAACAACATGAGATAGTGATCTAAAGTAAAAATAAAAGTGAAAAATGATATGAAAGAAAAGTTGAAGTTAAAAAAAAGGTTAAACTTCAATTCTTAAAACTTGCAATTTCTCTTTCCCTAAATCTCTTGGGTTTGGTATTTCTTGTACCAAAAAAAAAAAAAAATCACATTTGATATTTGTAAAAAATTTAGAGTCTTATCGAAAAAATTAAAAATTTAATTTAACTTATATTAAATTTATATGATTGTGATTAAAAACTTATGGCATACCTTTTAATTTTAAAAATTTACAAGTAATGATATTTAAATATAATAAATATATAAATATATAAATATCAATTTAATTTAAATGCTTCTTCAATTGTAATCCAGAGATAAAGTAACGAAATCATAAAAAATATTCATAATTTTAATTTAGAGATTAATTTAAATGTATTTAATATAAGTATATATAGGAAGAAAGGGGTTTTTAAAAATGTTAAGGGCCAAGGCCCCCTTTAGCTCCTATTATCCACCGTCTCTAGTTGTTGGCTCCCACATTGGCTTCACCTATTGCCTCCTCTTTTCTTTGCTGTCGCTGTCAACTATTTACTTGCAACCAATGATTCGTTTTCCTTTTACCTCATCTTGGTTTTTTTATATTTTGTTACTTTTTGGTTCTACTTTTAAATCTAAAATTATAAATTCCAGCATTTATCAATCTCAGTTAAGTTGTTTTTGGGTTTTATTCTTTTAATAGATTTAATTATGCTTTAAATTGGATTTGCTTCATCTTTAGATTTGATTGAATTAAGTAGGGTTTTTCTTTTTTTTTTGGAGATTTTTGTTTTCCATTGTTTTCTAGGTTTCTATTTCTTCCTTAATTCTATTGTGGTTGCATTTAAAGAAAATATTGCTAAATTGATTTCTCTATTTCTAGTTGATTTAAGTTTAGCGCTTTCTTGATTTAGGTTTTTTAGTGTTGAACACATGAAATTACTGGTTTTTTAATTTGTTTAATTTGCAGACTCGGGTTTAGCTCTTTGGTTGTTTAATTTGTTTTAATTTCGAGCTTAATTTCATAATTTAGGGATTAGGTTTTTTTACTACCTAAGGATCTAAAATTTAGTAAATGAACACCTAACATGTTACATGTAGAAAAAATAACACATCAGCAGCTTTTTGAAAATGATGCTATTTAGCATGTATATTATTCACTTTCGTAAAAAATTTTATTTGAGTAAATTTAAAAACGTTTAATCTTAATTTTAATCAAACTAAATATTATATCTTTAATTGAGAATTAACCCAAACATTAGATGCTAAATTGAACATTTAGCCAAATAATTCCCACATTTGCCCTCTTTCAATTTCGTTTGGGAAAAATAGTGCTAGATAGTTTGACAAAAATATCTCTTCGATCAATTGAGGTAGAGATACAAAATTTTTGTCTTGTTACGCCAACTCGGTCAATTCCTTTGCATGCCAAGTCAATACACTCTCACCGAGCACATCAACTGCCAATGAGGAAGAACACCAGGCTCCACACTAATCACATCTACTTGCCACCTAGAGTTTCTTAGCCTGCATGGCCTACTCGCCCTTCAGGCTGCTCAACCCCAACTACCTCCACTAACATCACATTGGCGGTCTAAGTTTTATAGAAGGATGGGTCAGTTTCCAATAGGCCAGCTTGCGCGGGATCAAAAAACGTTGCCCCACTCCAACCCACATGAACCCTTCTTGAGTTCCACATTATTTTCGCATCAATTGTCATCAACTCTGATCATATCATCGACCATTGTCTCGTATATAAGATAAAAAAGATGTATTAAGTATAGTAATTCTGAACTCTTCTTCACTAAGCGTCCTCAATATTATTTGTAACTCATCTCCTCCCTTCTCCAAACCCTAATCTCACATATTTCACCAACTTCAATGCCGGAACACGCCCCGGAGACCCAACTCCGGTGCCCCTAATCGTGCTTTCTCGCTCTAAGAGTGACGCGCAGAGCTTTCCTAGCTCACCTCCTCTAAAAAAAAAAAAAAAAAGAAAAGAAAACATAAACAATTGGTGTCATCTGTGCAAACTGAAAGCCATGTCTATCTTTCTATCAACCAAAACTGCAAAGTCGATCGTTCACTCTCAGATGACCACTCTAGTAGCCTTTCGTGCACTAACCATGCCAGCACATGCTCTAATGCTTCCAACTACTACCAACACTTACCCTATTACATTAACTCCTTATTTAATATCAATTCCCAACATCCTCCCCTAGTCTTCAAGGTTTGAGTACATGAACTGCTTCGCCTACAAACTATTTTAGAATCTATTGGGAGTTTTATCTCCAATGTTGATCATATCTCCATCTCTAGTCCATTCTAGTGCAGGACCCGTAAATCTGGTGTTAAACCTTTCGCTGTTAAACCACATTTTCTTCACAATCGCACAAGTATTACTGACGCAGAGTAATAAACTCTCTCTTCAGATATTTATCACTTATTTCTAACTCAGATACAACTCTTAAATATCAAAGTGGCTACTGAACAACAAATTATCCAACAATACCAACAAGCTACCCAATTTCCTGAATAATTACAACACAATCCAAGCAACCAAAAGCTCTGCTTCTTCTGCTAGTGACTCCCCGAAGGCAACCAGACAAATACAAAGAGAAACCATAGACCTAACAACTTTCATACAATGTGGCTAGAAGAATGCGGTTGATGCTGTTACATTCAAAGTCTTTTGCACCACTTCACGAGTGCACACTCAAACGTGGCTCTACTCTATTGCCACCGGCTACAAATTTTAACAACTTGAGCCACGAGTTATTATCACACTCTCTGAACAACAGAACTACCTCATTATAATTGGAGCAATCTAATTCTATACGGGTAATCTAAATAACATGGCGGCAGTTTAGGGCAACCAAAGCCAAAAAGCAAACAGGGCAGCGTTTTATCGCCCTTCTTCTCTATTTGTGTTTTCCTTAGACTTTTATCTGAGTGGCGTTCCGTTACCATTTTTATCCGCTTGTTTTATTCTTTGAACTTCTATCTTGGATAGTACCAATACAACACTGGATGGCATTTTATCACCTTTTTTACCTGTTTGCATTATTCTTTGAATTTTTGTCCGGGTGGCGTTTTTTAGTCTTTCTTACTTATGTTATTTTTTGGATTTCGATGTAGATGGCAATGTATCACCTTTCCCATCAAGGATTAATATTTGATTCATTTTGAATTTCCTTATCCCTTATTATGCTGTGCAATATGCTTCGCATTCCATACTTATATCACTGAACTGTCAAAAGAAACTATTAACAAGCTAGGGAAGTCTATATAGAGTATTCGCTGCGATTAGAACTTGAGGGGAAATCCAATACCAAGGACATGGAACGTCATACACCTGAAGAAGTACTATTATTGATTAAAATCTTCATCGGACTTCCAGGTTTCCATTCTGTTTGAAAATATTGATTACACAAATGTTGATATTTATTTCTATTCCATTGCCACGTTTATTTCGTGCTTGTACTGTAAATGTTGTATTTTCAAGATGTTGTACAGGCAACCTTAATGAAAGATAAGGTGGCTTTTATCGCCTTTTAATCATCATTCTCTCACATTTATTATCACGTGTGTAAGCATATGGGCGAACACAAATCCCACTTTCTACCAAAACGCCCAATGTGTCCAGTGTACCTTACTTTAAGACTATCACACCAAAGCACATGGGCATGCATAAACCTCACTTTCTGTCGGCACGCCCAATGGGCCCTGTGCACCACATTAATCATTTTAAGGTTTTCACAACAACACGCTCAATGTGCCCTTGTGCACCGTATATTTTTTGTGGTAAGACGTTTAGGCGAGCACAAATCCTACTTTCTGTCGACACATCTAACGTGCCCCTGTGCATCTTGTGTTAAGACTATCACGCCAACATGCTCAACATGCCCTTAAGCACCGTATTAATTACATTAAGGTATATAAGCAAACACAGACCTCACTCTCTGCTGACACGTCTAACACATCTCTGTGCGCCACATTAATCTCGTTAAGATTTTCACGCCAACATGCTCGAGGTGCCCTTGTGGTCCACATATCTTTTGGATTAAAGCATATGGGCAAACACACCTCCAGTTTTTGCTGACACACCCAACGCATCCCACTTCGCATTAAGGCTTTCAGACCAACATGCTTAATGTATCCCACGCATCATATCTTTTCTTGTATTTGTGCCTCCGAGTCCATAGTAGAATATCTCGTAACCCCTTCACTTTTATGCATTCCCATTAATTTCTTCACCACTCTTTCTCTCTACTGGCTACTTGGGGTGACCATTATGATCAGGCTCAGGCAACTATGAACATGTTAGTGAATACAATGTACTAACATTTGCAACAAACATGGCTGGGTGAGCAGGCAACTTGACTTATCCTCAAGCTCAGCTAAGTATACTCCTTTATGCATATTACACGCATATTGAATTACTCGCTAATATAATGGTATGGGCATATGCATTCATAATAATAATTGTTTCAATTAGGCCATCATATCTGCATATATATATATATATATAAATATATATACACACGTGTGTGTGTTATCACTTTCATAAGATTAGGTTTTAGACACTTTTGACCACCTCCCATCCTCCATAATTTTTTTGCAGAGCATTCTAATTCACTAATTCAAGTTGAAACATTTAAGGCAATAGTTTTGGAAGCATATCATTATTCTTATCAAACACGAAGATCATTCCCATGTTCTTTTGTTAAATATTGAAACTTCATGCTCTTTTCTTTCTTTTATTTTTTGAGCTTGATCCCCCTAATTGGAATGCTTCTACCGAGTTGGTCCTTATCGTCTTACAAGGCTGAAATAGTGAGGATAACAACTTCTCCCTTGTTTTCTAATTTAACAAATTGTCATCCAAGACTTCAATATGTGAGTGACTATTTTCATTTTTCTTAGCCTTTTATTCTTTAAATTTTCTGGAGATGGAGAGACTAACTTTTTTGACATCAAATCAGGCATTTTCCTCATTACTTGCCAAAAACTTTGAGCAATCCACATACACATTGGATAAGTCCTCTCTACAATCCCACATTATACTTGCCGCAAGATATCAAGCGTATAATCTACTACGGTGACTATGAGACCACATACCAAGAAAGTTTATGAGGGTGATCCATTCATCTAGGTTTAGGTCCACTGAAAACACTATCAAGGCATGTTCCACTATTGCTGACATAGCAAACAATTTTTTAAGTCCTCGCCTACAGCTCTCTATGCCTCGTCAATACAGAAACGTCATTAGTTTCTGCTTGCTAGGACTCAGTCGCTTGCCAAAATGGACAAGTCATCAGGTTCCACTGACCAAAATTCAGTCTCGCCAGAGTGGACATATCATTAAGTTTCGCTCACCAAAATTCAATCTTGCCAAAGCGGAGACGTCACCACACAGAGAGCCAGAACATTGTCACTTGCTAGACACAGCAGTCTTCAGACCACGACTCGATAAAAGTTTGAAGGCGATCACTTTATAAGCCCCCTCAAACCTGAGGGCAATTGTTACGCCTACTTGGTCAACTACCTTAACGCCAAGTCAACACACTCTTATTAGGCACGTCAACTACCAAAGAGGAAGAACACCAGGCTCCACACTAGTCATATTTACTCGCCATCCAAAGTCTCCTCGCCTACATGGCCTACTCACTCATTAAGGCTACTCGACCCCAACTATGTACCTCCACTTATGTCATATCAGCAGTTCAGGTCCCACAGCAAGATCGATCAGTTCCCGTTGGGCTTACTTGCCTGGGATGATTAAATGCTAACCCATTTCAATCTACGTGGACCCTCATTGAGCTCCACGTGAATTTCGCATCAATTATCACCAACTTGATCACATCACCTTCTATTATCTAATATATTATCTAATATATAACGTAAAAATGAAGTTCAGGTACCGTAATTCTGAATTGTTCTCCCCTAAACTACCTTGACATTTTTTCTAACTTTCCTTTTTCCTCCAAGAAATTTTAGATACTTAGATTGACTTGAACATCGAAACATACCCTAAAAAATCAATTTCAGTGCTCCTTGATTATACTTTCTTGTACAGATACGAACCTATTCCAACTCATCTGCTAGATCAACATCCAATTCACTTTTACCCGAAACACTATCAACATGTCTCTATATATGCTTTCTCATAATGTTATCGAATTTACGTATTTGAGAACTAGTCAAATTGAATTTGAAAATTATTTGAATTTAATTTGTTTGTTATATAATTAAGTTTGAGTAGCTCGAGTTATTGAATGCCTTAAGTACAAATATTTTAATATCTAACTTAAATAGTTCATAAACTTATTCGAGGTTTTTTTATTTTGAATAGTTATATAATATATTAATATCATATATAAAAATATTTTAATTAACTATTTACAATTATAGTCTAACTATATTTATAAAAAAATTCCTCATTTTCTCTCCATTCAAATAACTCAATTTTTATTTCAAATTTAACTTACACTAAAAAATAAAAATTAATTAAATTTGAATCAAATTTTTAATCAAACTCAATTTTGCACTGTTTCAATTTTGGTTGGCTAGACTATACCCTTAATATCCCTTCCTTACTTTGGGATACTATATTTTCAAATTCAAATCATTTTAACATTGGTGTACTCTATCATGTACACTAGCTTTGAAAGTTGCAATTAGTTTTTGGGTGCTTTAATTTGTAAAGCATTTGTTTGTGTTATTTTGATCTTTTTCAAACAAAACGAACTCATGATCGTCAGGTTACTTGCCCTTCTACGTTAACTAGCACTATAAAGGAATAGATCTTTAGTGGCATTTCTTTTTCATGTTTAACAGCATTTATAAATGTCACTATACGATTTGCAGTGTTTGTCAAAAGTGCTGCCTATACCTACAAGGAGAAAAATAACGGCGTTTGTGTCCAAAATGCCGCTAAATTTAATGGCATTTTTATTTGAAAACATCTCTATTAATTTATTAACATTTTTGGACACAAACGTTGCTAAATTAGGAAATTTGCTTTTTTTTTTCAATATTTACTACTATAATTAAATAAAAATTAGATAACTATTTTTAAATTCATAAACTGAATGTTATAGATATTTAAATTTCTAAATACATAATTTGTTACAGTATACATGTAACAAAATTTTAATACATTAATATTCAAATTGTTTTAGTACATTAACTAGAAATTTGAAATGTATGAAATTGATGACCACTTAAATTTAGAACACTGTCATTTGATGAATCATTTTCCCACCACAATCGCTAACTTGCTCAAAAACCTACTAAAAAAAGTAAAACAAGTTTTTACACTTAATAATAAGCTATTTTTAATATTAAAAAATATAAATAGTTACTAAATATAATACCTGAGTTGGTGGATCACCTAGATTATTCCCTGAAAATTATTGTTGCACAAAATTCATAAGAGTGTTAAATCGATCATACAACAGCTGACGCTCTTTATCCATTTTAGCACACTCCTCAGCTCTTTATACTTCCATTTATTGAACACGTTGTTGCGTAGTTTGTAATCCTTGTCTCAATATTGAGATTTCTTGTGAAGATTGACTTGCTTAATATGTAAATTGCTGTGAGCTATTTCTATAGTAGCTAGATGGTGTTGGACCTAATCCAAGGCCTTGGACTCATCCATGTCTTTCTTTTTCAGCAACTTCTGTGAAAATTCGATCTTTCAATTCGTGCATATTGACAGAATAATTGGATGCTGCTTCAATCTCAATGGCCATTTTCTCTTTTGCTTTCTCTTGTAAATTAATCAAATAAGCTATCAAGTTTAATAATATTTACTTTCTATATAAAATAAATCCAAAAAATTACAATAATTTCTTATGCTTCAACATTCAAATAAGATCCATTTTTTTTCATGTGGGTTAATTGAAAAAATTATACACGTTAAATTTTTTCACCAAACTCAATCTCCTATATAAAAAACACTATTATTGTTAAACACACATCAACCATAACTTATTTATGCGTATCAAGTGTGGCAATAATTATCTCAATTTCTTATATAAAAAATACTATTATTGTTAAACACACATCAACCATAACTTATTTATGCATATCAAGCATGGCAATAATGTTTGGACACACGTAATATCATGTAATAAGAGCTATCTAAACTGTTAAAACAGAACAATAATTGTAAATTTATATTTTTACCTTTTAATGTTACAACAAGTCATAAACAAACATAAATATTAATTTATTCATACATATCAAATCATGAAAATCAAGTTCAATCATTCTGACAGGTTTAATGTCATGTATTTAAGTTACCTAAACTGTTAAAACATAAATATAACTTTAAAATTAAAATTTTACCTTTAGTGGTATAATAAAGTCTGAAAAAGATATAAACGGTACCTTTTTCACACATATCAATTGTGAAAATTAAGTTCAATAATTTAGATGTGTTTAATATTATGTGTTGAAGCTATCTAAATTGTAAAAGCATAAAAATAACTATAAAATTACTTTTTTGCCCTTTAACAGCATAACAAAATCCCAAAAACACATAAATGATAATATTTTTACACATATCAATCGTGAAAATCAAGTTCAATTATTTGGACAAGTTTAATATCATGTATTGAAGCTATCTAAAACTGTTAAAACATAATAATAAATACAAATCTATATTTTGGCCTTTTAACGACATAAAAAAAAGTACTAAACAAACATAAATAGTAACTTTTTCACACCTATCAATCATGAAAATCAAGTACAATTATTTGAAAAAATTTAATAATATGTATTTAAGCTATCTAAACAATTAAATATATATAAATACAAATTTATATTTATGCCCTTTAATGACGTAACAAAGTCCTAAAAAGACTATATGGTAACATTTTCATATATATCAACTATGAAAATCAAGTTCAATCATTCAAACAAGTTTAATATCATTTATTGAAGCTATCTAAATTGTTAAAACAGAATAATAAACAGAAATTTACATTTTGGCCTTTTAATGGCACAAAAAAGTGTTAAACAAATATAAACAATAATATTTTCACACATATCAATCATGAAAATCAAGTTCAATCATTCAAAAAAGTTTAATATTATGTATTTAAGCTATCTAAATTATTAAAACATAAATATAACTGCAAATTTATATTTTTTTCCCTTTAACAACGTGACAAAGTCCTAAAAAGACATACAAGATAACATTTTCACACATATCAACTATGAAAACTAAGTTCAATCATTTGAACAAGTTTAATATCATGTATTGAAGTTATCAAAATTGTTAAAACAGAATAATAAACACAAATTTGCACTTAGACCTTTTAATGGCATAAAAAAGTGCTAAATAGACAGAAATTGTAACTTTTTTACACATATCAATTATAAAAATCATGTTCAATCATTCAAAAAAATTTAATATCATATATTTAAGCTATCTAAAGTGTTAAAACATAAATATAACTGTAACATGACATTTTTGCCCTTTAACGGCATAACAAAACCCTAAAAAGACATAAATGATAATTTTTTCGCACATATCAATCATGACAATTAAATTCAATTATTCGGACAAGTTTAATATTATGTATTGAAATTATCTAAACTATTAAAATAGAATAATAAATGTAAATTTGCATTTTGACCCTTTAACAGTATAAAAAATCTTAAATAGATATAAAATGATAACTTTTTTCACACATATCAACTGTGCAAACTAAGTTCAATCATTCAAACAAGTTTAATATTATTTATTGAAGCTATCTAAACTATTAAAATGGAAAAATAAAAGCAAAATTACATTTTGACGTTTTAATGACATAAAAAGTGCTAAATAGATGTAAACAATAACTTTTTCACACATCAATCATGAAAAATCAAGTTCAATCATTTAGACAAGTTTAATATCATGCGTTTAAGCTATCTAAATTGTTAAAATATAAATATAACTACAAAATTAAATTTTTGCCCTTTAACAGCATAAATAAATTCTTAAAAAGATATAAATAGTAACTTTTTCATACATATCAACCGTGAAAATCAAGTTCAATCATTCGAGCAAGTTTAATATAATATATTCAAACTATTCAAACTATTAAAATAAAAAAATAACTGCATATTTACATTTTTACCATTTAATGACACAAAAAGTGCTAAACAAATATAAACGATAACTTTCTTATTTGATGCATTACTTACCTTTTCTTTTTGCTTTCTCACAAAGCTATTTGATCTACTGTGTACCTATATTTCCATTGCTTTTTGCTAGCAATCTCAATTTTTTCTCTTTCCTATCATAAAAAACAATATCGTATATAGCATAAATAAAAATATTACCAACTAAAAACATAAAACACCTATTTTATTAAAAATAATTTTAAAAGCTATAAATCAATACCTCTCATTCCTTGATAACCAAAATCTAACCAACTGCTTATATTGCCACCTAATCATACCACGAGGTAGATATCTATAATGGCCTCTACAGTATTATTTCAATCGAAATATTTTTTTTTTCAAATTATGCTTATAGTCTTTTCATTTCTTTTTCAATGACTTAAGCACAAATGAAGTAGGTAGTTCAAGTAAAAATCTTGACTGTAACAATATAAAAAGAAAAGTTACAATTTATAGACCAATTTTAAAAGAATTAATATTTCTAATATATAATTAATTATACTAATACGTCAACAAAGTTTAAAGCTTCGACCTTAACTTCTGTTGGAAATTTATGCCATGTTTCATAATGAATAGGTAATTTCATGCCATTATAGGCAATCACTTCTAAGAATTTAGCTAGTAATTGACACTCTTCACCAATTGGTTGCCTATCAAAGTTTGCAAACACTACAATATGCTCATTCAGAGGTATTATTCACAATTCTTTCAAAGTTGTCCTACCTTTGGTCCTCGGTTGACCATTGTTATCAACTGCAAAAAATAAAAAGTCAATTAGTAAATTACCAATACTTTAATTATTATATTCAAAATCTAAATATGGGGTTTACGATACTTGCATTTAAATTAGAAGCAAAATTAATTAATAGGATACTATCTAAACTTAGACCTCTTATATTGCCAAATCCAATATCAATTGAAGGATTAGAAGCGGCATTAGACATATTTCCCTCCAAAGGATTCAGTCAATGGCCAAGATCAACATCGTCGTAAATAATTTTGAACTAATATCTCTGATATGTACTCCCCTTAATCTATACCTTGATATTGTAACTTAGCTACATTATAAAACAAAATCAGTTAAAAATTAAAAAGTTCAGACATTGTATATATAACCAAGTATATATAAGAACATATATAAAGAATATAAAAACACTTTGAGAAGTTAAAAAATCATAACCAACGATATATAAAGAACATATCGATTTAATTAAATTAAAAGATAATGTAAAATTTACAAGACAATAAATATACAAAAGCAAATACCACATAAATTACATAAAAGCATTTATTACATTATGTTTTGAACATTCTAATTACAAAATATAGATGATCCATCATGGTTCATAAATGTCTTCATCAACATCTTCATGGACCTACTAAGTAGAGGTACTAAAGATATTTTCATTCAAGTTTTGGTAAGCAAATGGAAAACATTCAGTTTCATATTCAACATTATCTCTAGTATCTAACCTTATATCAAATAAGTCCCTAGGTGTATTACGAAAAATAACAAACCAACCCGATTTTTTGGGGTCTTCAGAATAAAAACCTTGTTTGACTTGAAAGAAAAAAATATAAAGTTCATCGATAAGTAGTTATCCGGTGTGAATTAATCGAAAAAAATTCACGATTGTAAATCAAAACTGATTTTTTTTAATACCTCTCATACTATTCACATTAGCTCAATCACACCGAAATAAGATAACCTTCATCTTGTCATCATAATCCAACTCAATGATGTCATTAATTATGTTATAGTAGTTAATATTTTTCTCTAAAGGGTTTGTGTCCCTAACACTAGCATAGCTAGTAGTTGACAAAGTAATAACAACTCTTAAATTTTGTGTTCTTCTAAATCTTTTATAAGATTTAGTGTGAATTCTAAATCCATTGATGATGAACGTTTTGTATCATTTCACAATCTTATTCAGACTTTGTGAAAGACACTTCACCTCTTTACTAACAAGCATTCCACTCTAAAACTATAAAGGTAAAATAAAATATATGTTATAAAACATTTATTTATACCCTAATAATTCTATGTACAATTCTCAAAATGGGAAACATGGTATTACTTATAGTTTTTCCTAACCATTCATGAAATTTTTTATAAACAACTTATCAAGCTCTCAAATGTTTGATTGCCGATAATGTGTATGAGTTCTCAAATTGTTTCTATACTCACTACATGCATCAAAATAAATATTAACAATAAAATGCAAAGTTTATAAATTATGGTATGTGCGAAATGATTCAATCGAGTCATGATAAAAAGAACATATCGATGTGCCTGTGCCTAAGATTTATCATCTAATTCCATCACTTTAGCTTTGCCTATTGGTTATCCAAAACTTTCAAAAAAATAAGTGTAGGTAAAGTCAATATGCTATATACCAAGATTTCTTGATGGTCTATTAAATCTCGTTTCAACATTTTTCAAATACCAAGAACAAAATATCATACATTCTTCTGCTAAATATCCTTTAGCAAATGAACATTTTAAATAGCATTTGTTGCGACAATAAGACTTTAACCTCCTTAAAACCTAAGGTATAAAATATTTATCATATACCTTTTTAATTAGAATGGTATCATGAAGACTAACAACTTATTAACAAATAACACCTTTTGATAGGATACATCCTTCGATAATAAATAGGTCCACTGACTTTTACTTCATATGAAAGGTGGATAACCAAATGTATCATAATAGTAAATAAGTTTAAAGAAAAAATCTTCTCTAAATAGCATAAAGTAATCACGGCTCAATCTTGAAGTTTGTCAAGCTTTCTAAATAACATATCAACTTGAGTATCAACATCACCAACTTGAAAAATAAAAGACCGGATACCTTTAAAGATCTATCTCACTTTTTTTCTTGATTGAGTCATTTTTTCATAAATGAAATTGATATATTTTAACTTTGACAATATATCAGACCCAATAATTGGTAATGACACTTTTCTCAACATTTTAGTTTCATCAAAAATATGTTTTTAAAATCTAAATCGATGATTATTGTCAAACTATCTACAATGTCATATAACTGAACTTCTTACCATTATGTAACGACTTCGAATATGTCTATGTAGCACAACATAGATAAGCATAATGACCTTTGGTGCTCCAACTAAATAAATTTACGTAATCAAAAAAATCGTTGATAACCCATAATAAGGCAACATGCATATTGAAGTTTTTTATTTTTTTAGGTATCATAAGTCTCAACTCTTTTTCATAACTGCTTTAACTCTTTAATCAAAGGTTGTAAGTAGATGTCTATATCATTTTTCAGACCTTTTTCCCTAGAAATTATCGTAGACAAAATAAATTATTGTTGTTTCATGGCAATCCATGGTGACAAATTGTAAGGAATCAATATAACTGGTTAAGTACTATAAGAAGTACTCATTACTTTGAGTGAATTGAATCCATTAGATGCTAGTCTAAGCATAACATTTTGAGGATTAGGAGCAAAGTCTAGAAACCTAGAGTAAAATCATTTACATGCTAAAAAATTAGTAGGATGCCTCAATTATCTATCATTCATCCACTCATTATGATGCCACCTCATAGAATCTATAATTTTGAAAGATATGAAGAGTCATTGAAGTCTTGGTATTAATAAAAAAATATCGTAAAATCGTTGCAAGTTTTTTTTTTTTTTGACATAGACTTCATCATCATTCTCATTCAATCTTTTTTCAGGATTTATGTCCTACCAACGAGAATTACCACACACATGATAAGATTGTTGATTTTTTCTATCACCCCAATAAAACATGCAATCATTGGGATAACTATGAATTTTCTCATATCCAAGACTTAACTCATTGATCATCTTCTTTGAATCCTTACAAGATTCACAGATTTTTACAAAAAAAAATTTTTCTTTTATAAACTTCAATAATAAAGTCAAAGAGTTTCTTATCCATCCACATAAGTATTTTAAATGAAAAAGACATACATAAAAAGATGATATTAAATGCTTAGATCTCTCATAAAGTTTTTCATTCATATCCTTAAGCAATTTATAAAATTTTGATGCTTCTCTACTAAGTTGTTGGCCACCTACACCTATCTCATGTTTACCAAAATTTATTTCAATATTTGACTCATTAAATCCATCATTTCAAAGAGATGGATTATGAAAATGTTGGTCATGAATGTTGAAAACATCCTGTAACATGTATTTTATTTCATCTTATCTAATAGGATCGTGTTGGTATTGGGGAGCCCTTGAAGTTAAAGGAACTCTACCCGTTGACCTTGACGGTATAGACTCTACATGAAAATATCAATTAACATATCTAGAGATAAATTCAATACAAACTAAATGTTCCAAAACAACTTCACAGATTTGCCAATTGATATTAGCACACCTCAAACATGGGCATAATATCATATTATCTTCACTTGCATTATCAAATACAAAATTAAGAAAAGTTTTTGCTCTTTCTCGGTACTATTGACTTAATCTTGACTTTTGCATCAAACTCTTATCCATTTAATACATGCTACGTTATCAAACCAAAATTATATAATTAATTATATGAAAACAAACTCTAACACACTTAATTAGACTAAATATTACACTTAAATTAGTAACAAACTTAGATATCCTAACAAGTTACTTGAATTAATCAAATGTGATTATTTGTTGAAAAGAGAAATACCTTTACAAATTCAAAACACTAGTGGACAAAGACACAATTGATAGAAATGGAGCAATTGATGATGAGCAAATCTTAATCAGAAATTAAAAATAAAGAAAAAAAAAGAAACATATTAGTATTTTTACAGATTAATATACAAAATGAGAAAAAAAATTGAAAACAAACAGTTTAACAAAAGCAAAAAAAATTCGACAAAAAAGCATTCAACAATTAGTTGTTTAAAACACCTTTATCTTTACCATCATTAACAATAGGGTGAAATAAACCACCTTAACAATATCTTTGAGCCATAATTAAATTTTGTTCGACTTTTTGGACTGACTGAAAAAGGTAATATTTAAATTATTAAGGAAGTTACAACATTAATTTTTCAAATATTTGATTATATATATTTAGTAAGGTTGTGTTAAAGCATGAACCTTACAAAATGAGAATGCTAAGATTTTTATTTTCCCTCATAAAAATGCTAAGATTTAATTTTATTAGTATCTGATTAAAACATTGATGCTTGATATATATATATATATAGTAGATTACATATAGTAACACAATTTTTACTATGATATAAAAAAGAGTGAACTAATTAAACTATTCTTTTTTAGCATAATATGTTAAAAGTATTTCAAATAAAAAATTAGTTGGCTCATATATTATGTTATATATCTACAATAAATCACTTGCAACAAAAGAAGCATGGGATGGAAGCAAAGATTGTTTCTCTTAATCAATTGTGAATTCATTTGATCACTTAGATGGCACCTATATGAGCACCAATCTGATGTGCCTTTAATTGATACTTACAAATAATAATTGAAATAATCCTTCCTTGATCATTTTCGTACTTAAATATATTCTAATTCTAATCACTTACCATCTTCTAACTTCCTTTTCAAGGGATTGATATTTTTAGAGCATGCATTCTAATGTTGCATGTAAAAAAGTAAATCAATTCATAATTTCCACATTAACACAAAAGACAGCAATTGACAATCCATTTAACTTGTAATTTGGAGACAATATGACAATTTTGCTTAGAATATATATTCAGCATCTTAATTTTTCTAGTAGAAAACTAAAACCATCTCTAGTTATAGTGATTGGGTCACATAGTTGATATAATAAATAAATTAACATTTTGTATGTTAGATTGTGAAACTATAGGTGAAAGTGATTGGAGAGGGAAATGGGCAAGACAATAAATAAATTAAGCTCTATAGGTTTGCTTTTGCTGTGACTGATGCAAAGGTGATAGAGTTTCTAAAAGAATATACAAGGAAAGGAACTGTTGAGGTACTAAGAGCTGGGTAGTCCAAGAAAGAAGGCTAAAGAACTCAAGCCAAAGTTCAATTTAAAGCCATTGAAGATGTTGAAAGAATCTTACACTAGGTAGCTAACCAAGCTCTTTGGTATAATGATTCTTATTTGGAAGTCTGGACATTGAATCATGACATTATCCCACAACCAAAGCCACAATTCTTGTATGGCATAGATGATTTGATGTTGCATTTTGGTTGTCAAGTTTCCAAAGAAAAGTTTTTTGTCTTTTGGAAACAAGCACATGTCTCTTTCAAGTTTGGTTAGAAATTGGACAAATTATACTTCTTTTTATCTTATAATTCTATGAATTACAAGCTTGAACTGTTCAATGACAATGTTTGGCAAATTGTGTTACGTTATCCACATGATCAAACAAAGAAAAAAACCTATATAGAAAATTGAACATGAAAGAACCCTAGATTTGCTGCATTAAAGGAAGGATGAGGAAGAAAGTTTGACAAAAAAAATTTTTGAGAAATAGATACCTGTTTCCTTCGATGTTATAGGGAATGACCTGTATCATTCTTTTTTTTTTTTAATAAAAAATAGTAGTAATACAAAATGAAAATGACAAAATAGAGGATGAGAAATGAGGAGAGATAACCTTGGAATGATTTTTTTATAGAAACAAACCAAGCCTTATCTCAAGCTCTGCCAATTCCTCAAGCTCTGCTAATAGAAAATTTACGTGAAAAGGAAATCCACGAAAAATAAAAATACCAAGGCTGTACATAGAGAGAAAATCCATCACAAAATAAGAGGAATTAGGCTAAAAATGAAAGGAATTGACTGCAAAAAAAATATAGAACATGGTAGGAGAAACAAAGGAAATTAGTAAAAAAAAAGGGTTCCGAGAATTTGAAAGAATTTTTAATGGCGTTTTCTTTTTAAAAATGTCACTAGCGGCATTTTCTTTTAGAAACGCCACTAAAATACACTTAAAATGTGAAGTTCTATGTTACTAAAAATATTTTTCCAGTGTTTACTAGAAAAGCACTGCTAAATTTATAAATATCGTAAGAATTAGTGGCATTTGTTAAAAAAACGTCACTAAAACATTTAGCATACCACGCTTTTTCTTTATAAAAAATTATATTTTTGCATTTAATAAATTTTTACAATTATATAGTGACATTTTATAACAAAACGTCACAAAATAAAAGTTTTTTTAATAATTTTTTAATATAAATGTCACTATATAAATAATTAGTAACATTTTTTTTATAAAAAAAACACCTCTAAATTCTAAAATCAAACGATTTGATAAATACCGAAAAAAAAAACCACAAAATATTATTTTTCCTATGGTGTAGCCACTTTTTTTAGCACTGACGCCTTGACTTTTGTACAAGAAAATAGAGGTTGTTCCATTTTCACGTTTAAATAATTGCAATGGTGATTCGATTTAACATAATATTCCTTAATAGGACAAAAAAGGGCGAATCATGCCAAGCCAAAATTAATTAATGGTGGAGTGGATCACATTCATTCTCAATACTGGAGCCATGAATTTTAATTATTTAATGAACAAATTTTGGGTGCATAGATATCGTGGAATTGGTGGAATATTGGATAGCTTGTTTGAATTTTTTTTCCCTTATGACAAGTAAATTTATGTTTTGATTGATTAATCAGAGTTCAAGGTTTTTTATGGGTTAGCTGGGATCCACGTCCTATGTAGAACTGGACTAACGCAATCAGTAAAGCAGAAGAACTTAAGCAAGATATTTTCAAGAAATTTTATTTAGGATACTATTTTTTTACTTAAATACAAATAAAAACTTGAAAACATTATTCTCGTGATACAATGTTAATTGAAGAAGAACAAGATTGCATAATAAGGGTTTTCTCTATTATTAGTATCCTTTATGTTTTAGGGGCTAGTTATCCATAATTTAGGATTCGAGTCTAAAAACACCTAAAGCATGTGCGTATGGCACGTTGAGACAAAGCAATTCATTATTATTTAAAAAAAAAACTAAATTTTTATAAATGAAAATTCTTAAAAGCAATAATAACACAGAACAAAAGACAAAACTTCATAAAGTTTCAAAAGTAATTTTCGTGAAATTTTTTATTAAAAATAAACAAATAAAAATTTTAATGAAAATTGTTTAAAAAATTTATATAAAAATCAATAATATATAAAAAGTAATTAAAAAGATTATTTATAATTCAAATTCAATTATAAAAATTTTGTTAATATTTTTATTAAAAATATTTATATAATAAATATATTAAAATTTAATAAAAATTTTTTAATTTTTATATAATTTATATGATGAAACTTTGTAATTTATTTATTTTTAATTTTAATTTATTTATTTTTAAAAAAATTATAAATTTTATGTAAATTTTTTTCCAAAACAAAATAGGAGAGATAAAGGTAAAGGGCATGCTGTTATGTTTGACTAAGCTTTATCGACAAAAGGTATGCCACAAACTTCGGAAATTAACGATGGCCATCAGATGATAAAAAGATGACGTCAATGCCCATTCAACCCAATGAAAAACACACACATGCTTGCACTGCCTTAATTAATTATTAATTAAAAATAAAATAATATTATAATTAGTCAGAAAGGCAACTGATCTAAAAATAGGCAAATAAAAGCAATAACATGAAAAATGAATAATATATCAATTTTATTGGATTCAGTCATATAATAATTCTTTTACAATATTCTTAAACATAATTAAAAAAAATTTATACTAAAAATAATTAAAAAGTAAATATATTCATGAATATTCAGTTTAGATTCACTCTTATAATAAAAATTTTAGAATCCGCTTTCATTTGGACTTAAAATGTTAAATTATTAATAATAAATATTAGTAATTTAATTTTAATTTAAAGATATTAAATATAAAAATTTTAATAATTTTTAATACTTTAATATATATTACCGGGCATTAAACATGATCTTTAAAAAACTTATCGAACCTGATCCGATCCACCCCATAAACACGGCCCTTAAAAAGCTGTGAAAAAAGAAATAGAAATATCTTCCATGTGCTACCTAAGGTCAAAGGACGGTGCCCAATTCCTGACATGTGTAAGCCTCTTCCTTCAATGTAAAGAAACCGGACAGTTGGAAACGTCGACCTTTTCTTACATGATTGTGATTAGGGAGATCTTGGATTTATATTATATAAAATATTATATTTTATATAAAAATTATATACCATAATTTATATGATGTAAAATATAAAATAAAATTTTTATTTTATTAAATTTATTTTTTATTATTATTAAAATTTTAAATTATATTATTTTTATATTTTTTATATTATATTATTATATTGTATTTTAAGTTATTCAAAATTAACTAACCACACAACTCTATTGAGCAATTTTTCTTTTTTTTTTTAACTTATAATGAATTTATTATCTCAATAGAATTAGAAGTATATTTTTAAAGAATAAATTTGACATGCCTTTTTTTTAAGTTGCATATAAATTACACCTAAAAATTTATATCGAAATATCCACTCATAATTGATTATTTAGAGATATATATATATAATTTTTGGAATAAATGAGCTTATATTCATCCAAAAATATCCTTTCCTCCATATTATTTTTGAAATAACTCAAAACTATATTCTTTTTCATTTTTTAAACACATAGTCTTACTTTGGGATTAAAATCAAATTTATCACTATATTATTGGTCAATTTTAAATTTTTTATTTCAATTTACATGAATTTTGTTACTATAATCTCAATTATATTGATTTAAAAAAAAAAAAAAAGCAGAGTTGATCAAAATTTATCACTTACATTAAAAAATATTTGTGAAATATTTAAATTGTATTACTTTTTGTTAAAAAATGAACAAATTGAAAATACAATGACAAAATTAATAAAAATTAAGTACAAAGACAAAATTCAATATTAACCATAATATATATATAGTGATAAGTTTCATCATAATCTCTTTTTATATATTAAATTTATTTTTCATAATATTTTTACTTTATAGGATTAAAAATTAATCACATAGGATCAATAATATAAAAATACTAAAATAATATTTTTTTTAAAATTTTCATGAAAATCAAATAGAAACAAAGAAAGTGAAACAAATTAAATTACGATTATGAAATTAACCCGTTCAAATGTATAAATCTTTATCTTTGATCTTTGTGTGTTGATGATGTTCCAATTAGTTATTGAAATTTTCTTACTTTTGGTAGTGATGACTATTTTTTATTTTTTTTTCCACATTTGAAAATTAATAAAAAAAAAAGTGAGATGAGAAAAGACATAAAGATTTATATATAACTAGAAAAAAATATATCACTTACAATTATTGTAATCCAATTAATTGATCATAATTTAATATTGTATGTGTTAGTTCAAGTGTAATCCAAGAAAGGGTGAATTGGATTGTCTCTATTTTTTTTTTCAAAAATTGATTTTCAATAAAAATAAAATTAAAAATTGAAAATATAAGAAAATTATAAGTCAAAGCACAAATAAATAATAATGAATATAAAAGAGTAGGGTTAAAGAAATTAAACACAAAGATTTATAGAAGTTCTCTTAGCATCACTTACCAAGAAATTCAGTACACTACTTGAAAAATCTTTTACAAGAAGCAATCCTTATCTTTTGAAGACTTAGATAGCAACCCTTCACTACCTTTCTAGGTTAAATAACAACCTCTAATTCTTTACCTTTCTAGATTAAGGTAACAACCTCTAATCACTTAAAATGAATTTTTACAAAAACTCTCAAAATCATTCAAGAGGATACATCACCTCTTGATTATAATTAAACTCTAATATTTTACAAACTAAAAACATCTCTCAAAGGTTTAGTATTTGTCAAATGAAGTATAAAGAATGATACAAGAAAGAAAATTTTAACTTGGATACAAGAATGTGAATAATTAATACTCTAATCTTAATAATGCTCTTAAATCTTGAGAGAATGAATTTAAAATTTATTAGTGCTTGCTCTCTTCTTTCTTTTTTTTTTTTTAATGGTATGTTGAAATGCCCAATTTATAGAGAAAATGAATTTGTAGCTATTAGAGATGGATTGGATAAGAAAATACCATTGAACATTTACAAAACTAGCTTTTTAAACCTGGAACAGTAAGAACCGGTCGATCTTATTTTAGATTTGATCAACTCTAGATGCTATTCGATCATCCCTTCTTGTAAGGGATTAATTCCTTTTGGCTCTTCTATAATCTCATGGCTTTCTAAACAAAAAATTGAACCATCCATTCCCTTAAGGGATCAATCTATTTGATTAAACCCTAGATTCGATCAATTCTTTATCATAAGGGATTGATCCATTTTGTAAAAATCGAACTTAGAAGATTTTTGTCTAAAAAACTAACCGATCCTATAACTCAAGGGATGGATCCTTTTGTCAAGGAATTGATCCTATCAACCAAAAGACCAATCCCTTCTTTCCAACTTTGCATAAAAATGTTTTCAAACAAGAAAAGAAGTTAGTTTTTTATCTTAAGACATTTTCCACTTGAAAAATAGTTGGCAAAACTTCTTTTTAAGTTCAAAATATTTTTCTAAGTTTTTCAAGTTTTAGCAAATCAAAAATCATTTTCATAAACATATTATATATTTTTGTGCAAAAATAATAAAATTTAAGAATATTGTACTAAATAAATCTTTAAAAAATTATAATTAAGTTTATTTAACTTAATATTTTATCATTTTAAAATAAAAATCAATTTAAGACCAATAGTATGGGACCTATTAAAAATTATGTAGTACCACAATTTTAAGTGATAGAACTCTGCAAAAATTTTTGCTGCAATCGGTTAATTATAGTATTTTAATAAAAAAATTTATAGGTGATATGGATTTGAAAAAAGCTATGGGTATATAAAAAATATTTATATATAAAATTTATTTGTCTTTTATTAATGCTTAAGTCAAAATAATGTATATTTATATTCATAATTTAATTAAGTTGTTTCCCATAATTACTTTTAATAAATAATATTTAATAAGTCTAAGATTCAAATATCATATATGTGATTTAATTGTTTAGTTATATTTTAATTTGTTAGTTGACTATTCAGTAATTATAATTTTATTATAATATAATAATTAATTATTCAATTGATTATATAAATATAATATTTAATTATAATTGTAATTTTTTAAAAATTCAATAATTATAATTTTTTATTTTAAGATTACGATTTTTTATTAAACAATTAGTATATATATATTGTACGTAATATATAGTACATCTACCTATACCGATTAGTTGATAATTCTGACTAAAGTATTATAAAGAAATGATAAGATTCAATTATTTTCTGTGAGCCTACAATGATCCATGAAAAGATGGGTTAAATTAGATTTTTAAAGTGAAAACTTAAACAAGAGTGGAGAATAGCCAAACCTACCTATTGTCCTTGACACACTCTCTCTCCCTTTCATAATCAACGGCACCAAAATATACACAAAAATAACAAAAAAAAATTTAACACCACACACTCTTTCTTGTAAAAATAAAGCAAATTTTCTTAATCAAAACTCCCTTTTCTTCTCTCTTTCTTTTGAACTTTTTTCAGTGTAGTTTCATCCTCCTTGCTCATCATCTTCATCTTTTTCTTTCTTAATTTTTTCATTCTTGTCATTTTTCCAGTTAATTAATTCTTTATGTCGTCAAATGAAAAGAATGATCTACATCTTTACGATCCTTTCCAAGGATTCAACCGATCAACCTTTCCTTTCTTTGACGACAACAACCAAGGTGCTGCAGCTGCTCCAATACCAACACTAAAAGACTTTCAGGGCTTTGATCCTTCTTACATGAGCTTCACTGACTACTTACATGGCTCCGTCGACTACAACTCCCTTTCAAGAGCCTTCGACATGTCTTGTTCATCATCTGATGTTGTCAGTCCGATCCATGACAGTAGCAACTCCAAGAAAACTGGCACTGCAGATAATAATTCAGCAGGGAATAATATTAGTGAAAACCCATCCTCACCAAATTCCTCAGTGTCTAACGAGGAAGCAGCTGATGAAGATTCGAGCAAGAGCAAGAAAGATAAGCATCCGGAAGGGGCTGAAGATGGAGATGACAAGTCAAAGAAATTGTAGGTTTTCTCTGCCTTTCTATGGAAAGAATTTCAAGTTATTTTCCTTTTCCATGTTCTTAATTTCATCATCAGCTTTTCCATTGACCAACGATAGCCGTTTTAGCCAGGGAGAAAATGAAAACACCAAAAAGTGAGGGAAAAGGAGGAGGCTACAAAAACCCTAATAATGCATGATAGAGATGACTTTTATGGAAAAAAAAATTACTAGTAATTCATGTACGCTATTGATGTTGAATGTGTTTTTGTATGTTAAATTTTCAGGAATAAACCCAAAAAGGAGAAACGGAAAAGAGAGCCAAGGATTGCCTTCCTCACCAAGAGTGAGATCGATCATCTTGAAGATGGATACAGATGGAGGAAGTACGGACAGAAGGCGGTCAAAAATAGCCCTTATCCAAGGTGTGGTTCTATTCCATTCAAATTTCTGCACTTAATTTAGTCAAAATAATAGATTTAATTCTTGATTAATATCTTAATTAATTAGCATATGTACACCAAAATAAACAGTACATGTGTATTATCAAAATGATTATCATTAATCTGCTTAGAAAATTTAACTAGTCCAACTGATTAATGACCAATAAATTAAGCTGGTCCAGTTAATTATAGCTTCCTTTACCCTAAATGCATCTTCCCTGTACTTGCTAGACTCCTAGTTTCATCATTAATTCATATGTTGTCCTTAACACAGGTGATCGTTTAGTAGTCATTTGGGAAAATTCTTGTGAAATTTTGTTGATCAAGATGGTACTATGTGTATTTTAAATTTTAATACCTATAATTCTTTTTCTTATCTCTAGTCTTGAATCTCTTTTGTACTAAAAAAAGGGAAAATATGTATTTATAATTAAGGTTACAAGGTACATATATATGTATATGCTCATAGGAAGTTAAATTTCTCCAAGAATAACTCCATTGTTGTGCAATGATTTGTAGCAATTGAAGAAGTTAAGAATCTATATTAACATTTGCAAGTAGTTTTCTGATCTGACAATCTCAATTTCTTATCACATTGTGCCGCTGCAGAAGTTATTACAGATGCACCAGCCAAAAATGTGGTGTTAAGAAGCGTGTTGAAAGATCATTTCAAGACCCATCGGTCGTGATCACAACATATGAAGGACGGCATAACCATTACATTCCGGTAACTCTTCGAGGCAATGCAGCTGGGATGCTTTCGCCTTCAATCCTTGCATCATCAGCATCAATGGATCGCCGCTTCCCTCTTGAATTCCTAAGTCATTTCCTTCCATCAACAAGCAATACTCCAACAGGAGATACAAACTCTATACACTATCAAAGCCTTGCCCCTCACCAGCAGCAGCTTCAAGTTCCTGATTATGGCTTATTGCAAGATTTAGTTTCTTCCTTCAAGCGCAGGCAGTCACCATGAACTCTAAACCGATATATCCCTCTCCTTGAATTAATATGAATGAACTGATACAAGTATGGCTCACTTGGAGCATTAATTATCTCTGACTAGCTGGAATTGATGTACATTCTTCTTCATCTTGCAACATTATTCTTTATTTTAAGAAAATTAAGGTCTGACAATGTTTAATTAAGTAATTGTGTTTGTATGTATCTATGTATGTATGTATAGCATGCCTAATTTAACATCTTTGTTTGTCTTTATGGAAGGCCAATATTCAATTAATTTAAAATACTTTTAAAGACTAAAGTTTTCAGATTTGAATTTTGGTAATTGAAACCAAGAATCTAGCACATATCATCATATATGTTAATTTGGTTTTTTTTTTTTTTTCAGCTCATGAGTCATGATAATGAAATTGATATTTTCAACAAAAAGTTTGAATTACATACAAAAGACTAGTATTTTAATTATACTGCTTTGTATGAAATGGGGCGTGGTTAGATATATACGCACATATAGTCATAGCATTCTTATTGATTTTTCTTTTCTTATTATCAGAAAATTTTTCCTCTAAGAATCCTATAGAAGACATTTTAAAATGTTGGTTTGACAACAGAAGGGATACACAGATATAACATCATTGTCTATACTCTATTATACTGATTAATTCAATAAGATGGGTGGATTTTTTGGCTGTACTATTTTATTCTGTTTATTTTATCTGCTAGAAAATATAGTGTTCAAATGTGTATATATATATCGAGCGACTTGTTCAAGTCAAAGGGCCAGTGACGTTCACCTAACTCTCCTTTTTTTTTTAATACTAAGCATTCAGATAGGTAGGATTTAGATTAAATAGAAAAGAAATCCTTTCATATATATATATATATATATATATATATATATATATATATATATATAACAGAAATTAAGGTTGGATTAAATTATTTGCATGAGAATCCAAACCACTTCCTAGTAATGGACAAAAGAACATAAATTCTCAAACTGTTCACACTTAACTGTGCTCTTGTTTTTTGAGAACTTCAATTTTTTAGGTGCGGCCTGTTGCTAGATGTGGCCAATTCCAAACCCAGAAACCGCCCAACTTGCCCAAAGTTAAAACTGATGCGGTTGACATTGATTATGGAATTAATAGTGTTAACGATGACCTTGAACAAGGTTTTCAGTTACGGCGGACAATTTGTTTTATGTTCATGATCAGTTTTAATTTATTAATTTGTTGGTGGCAACATCGGTTTTCTGTTCAATATGACAAGAAAAAAAAAATGGTCCGACTAGTTTTGTGTGTTTATTAAGTAGTGTTATCGTTCATTGATTAAATATTGAATTTTTTATGTTAAATTTCTTTATTTATTATAGATTGATTTTAAATTAAATACTTCTTATGGCTGAATAGATTGTATGTTTGTTATTATATTGCTTGCTGATATGTGTTTTCCCAAGTAGTAGGTTCATTTGTTAGTAAATTATGATGTTATTCCATATTGATTGAGTTTCTTGTAACTTCTTCCTCTATTGCTTAATGTGTAAAAAAAAATTTTCTAAATTTTAAATTTTGGATGCACTCTACATTGCCTTCTACTAACTGATAGTGGGTAACAAAATGGGAAGCGGCCTTCTCTCATACTCATAAATCTTATCTTGCCACTAGATATAGCAATTGGATGGATAGGTTAATCCTATTTCGGGTTAAATCATTTTTGGGTGGAAATAAATTTTGTAAAGTTTCGATTTCTAATTATTCAAGTTATTTGAGTTCTAGTTATTGAGTTAATTTGATCGATTTTAAATTTAATTTATTAAATTTTAAAATCAAATCAATTTAAATTTAATCATTTCGAATTAATTTTTTAAGTTATTTAAATATAAATTGATTTAGACTTAAATCGAATTTAAATTATTGACTTTTTCTTATCAAATCAAATTAAATTGTATGGATGAGATAGATTTTTTGGTTGGGTATGCAATGTCAACTCTATCATTTATTTTAAGATTCCAACACAAGATTTCAAAATTAATTTTTATTTTGAAATTTTTAATCTATTCTTAAGTCTCTTACCCTTATTGAAGAGGACAATATGCACATATATTCAAGTTAAAAATGCTCATATATTTTGAAATAATATTATTATAATAGTTTTGCAAGTAGATAACGTTCATTTATTTTTTAAATTTAAATGGTATAATTACAATAAGATAAAAAATTAGGTAAATTATATAAAATAACCTTGTGGTTTGAGATAAATGTGAAGTGACATTTGAGGTTTAAAATATAACACTTATCTGTCTTATGATTTGTTTTATTACTTTTTTGCCTAACACCGTAATTTTTTTTACTATTTCCAAATATTTGCAGCTTCTGAGTTTTTTTGCATTCAACATTGGAAAGGGGAATGAACAGAGAAAAATAGCAATTAAAAGCAAGAAATTGTAGAAAAATTTATCTGCGATTAAAGATTTCTAGGGTTTTAGAATTGGTTTTATAATTTCTTTTTGGGTTTAGGGCATAATAATTAGTCTCAAAGATATATATATATACACAATAGCAATAGTTCGGGTATAAGAAGCAAAAAAAAAATCAAGCAACAGCAAGAATCAATAAACATTCAAGCAGAGTTCGCACTATAGCCCATACTAGCATCAATCCAATAGAGAGCTAAAATCAGAAAACACAAAAATAGCTAAATTCCTAGAATCAAGCAACCAACAAAAGAAAGCAAGCAATTTTCAATAAATCAAAGCAATACACAAATAATTTAGCACATTTGAACTCAAATGTTGCACACAACCAAGAAACTCATACACAATACCCATTAAATCCAAACCCAAAAATTGAACCCAAACCCGAATAAGCAAAAAAATCATAAAATAAAAATCCAACAAATCCATAATCAAAACATCCAATCATATAAACAATACACAAAAAATAAAAAATGGTTCATTTTGAATTTTTCGGATGCTATGAATCAATAGCTAGAAAGCTAATTGAGGGAATTAGATAGAGAAAAAAGTGTGAATTACAGAAGAAAAAAAAAAAACAAAAAGATATTTGTAAATAACAAAAAAAAGTTACGATTTTAAGCAAAAAAATAATATAATAAATTATAAGATAGTTAAATATCACATTTTAAATCTTATATGCCACTTTAAATCCTCCTCAAATTATAAGATGTTTTTAAAAATTTTACCCTAAAAAATTTATAATTTAATTTTATGCAATAAAAATATCAAATACTTATTTCTATTTCTTATAAAATTTAAAGATTTATTTATTACAGATCAAATTATAAATTTTTAAAGTTGAGTCAAAATAAAAATTCTTAAAAAATTAACTAATGAAATTTTGTTTATTTGTTTTTAAATTTATAAATGTTATATCAACAATGTCCCGTGAGAATCAACACGACATTAAATACTAACATGACAAAAAAATATTTTATCACATTTAAGTGATTAAATTGAAAAAATTAAAATTTAAGTGTATTTTAAAATGATCAATAAAGTTGGGTCGCTATTTAAGTATTTTATCCTTTTTTTTATTTATTTCATTCTTGGCTCTGCAAACGAAGAGGATGATCAGAAGCATTTAATCGAAAAATGGCATCCACATTGATTTCAACAATACAGGCCGAAAGCAAGTCAGTACAAATTGACCCAACACAGAGAGATTAGGCAACTGACACAGAGGAGACAGAGGCAATCAGCGAGCTAGCAATTCAACACATGCACAGGCAGCAAACAAAACAATCAGCAATGCTCGACAATCTCAGAAAATACAAAAGATTGAGCAACAACCACTAGCAAAAATCACAACAAAAAAGGTGAAATCGGCAGGAATGAAAAAAGGGAAGTTTGTTTGGGCTTTCTAATTCAGTTGCTACAGGCAAAGAAGGCAGCGGCTTCAAACGGTCGGGCAAAACCAGAATATTTGGCGCCTTCAAGCTTTGAAACGTTTCGAATTTCCTTCTTCTTGTAAGAGTTTCGGTCAGCGAGGAAAAAGGAAGAATAAAGTTCAGAGGAAATATAAGAGGGCTAACAGGAAGAAAGACGACGAACCAGGCATACCATCTTGGTGTTTGCGGCGCCGACAGCTTGTAGTGGAGCTAGGATTCTGGTTGGTTTCCTTAGAGAAGGACAGACGCTGCCAGCAAGGAAAATCGGCGACAACGCTGACGGCTGAAGGGCCGAGTTAGGGAGACACAAAGGGGCTGCTGCTTTGTTTTGCAGAAACAAGGAGAGAAAGAAAGGGAAATAGAAGCTTTGGGATTTGGGATTCTTCCCTTCTTCTTTACCAGCTGCCATAACCGCAGCACTTTGATCAGATAATAAACTCAACAAAAAAAAAAATCAAAAGAAAGTGAGGAGTGGGACGGCACTTGACGTGATTGGTAAGAAGATTCCACTCGTGTTTCACATTTGGACCGTTTGAAGTTCGAAGTCGGATGTTAAAGCCTACATGTTGAGGCATTTCAAGTTTGTTTGTGCTTAAGGAACAAAGTGTTTTTATCCTATAAAGATTTAGAATATAAAAATTATTTTTTAATAATTGATATTTTTTATATTGCTGATAAATATTTTTTTGTTAATTTTTTTTAAAAAAAAAGTTTATGCAAAGAAAACTTGCAATGAATATGAATGAATCTACATTCTTTTTGGAAGTTCAAATATAACAAGTATGCAATTTTCATCAATCAAGCAAAAATACAAAAACTTGCTCAAATATTTGGAATGCTAAATTTAAAGCCAAACGAGCACACATCAAAACCCGATAAAGTTAGAAGCAAATATGTTGAATCTAAACTTTATAGATTGATTATTGGTTCATCACTTTACAATTAAATAGTATGTAATGTTAAGTACATGCTTTGATATGTGTTACATGCTTTGATATGTGCTTACTTTGATATGTTTTTAAGAGATATTCTTTGAATGCTTATATCAATATGGTTTAAAAAATATATTTTTTATGTGCAAAAATATAGTATTATGCTTGAATGTGTAAACACTTTTGCACAATTAGTCACTACGATACCTGATAAAATTTGTTTTTAACATTTTTAAGAACTTGAATTAATGAGTGCATTTTGATTGATATTCATGTTAATTCTTAATTAGATTAATGGCTTTTAATGCATTAATATTAGCTTAAGATAAATCGCTAAACATGCCCATAGTTAAAAATTTTTATCTTTAAAATTTCTTGAACTTCAAATATTTTTGAATTATAGATTATGAACTCATAATTTGAAATTTATATATATGTTAATTGTTTGAAACCATTAAGATAGCATGTATTAAATTGTACCAAAATGCTTGTATTTTTTTAAACTAGGTATATTACAGTATATGACTTGAAATGTTTTTGAATATACTTGTATGATTTTGATTTAAATATATATTTGAATTGTATTTAAATAATAGCAAATGTTTAGATCAAATTAGTATTATGCTTGAATGTGTAAACACTTTTGCACAATTAGTCACTACGATACCTGATAAAATTTGTTTTTAACATTTTTAAGAACTTGAATTAATGAGTGCATTTTGATTGATATTCATGTTAATTCTTAATTAGATTAATGGCTTTTAATGCATTAATATTAGCTTAAGATAAATCGCTAAACATGCCCATAGTTAAAAATTTTTATCTTTAAAATTTCTTGAACTTCAAATATTTTTGAATCATAGATTATGAACTCATAATTTGAATTTTATATATATGTTAATTGTTTGAAACCATTAAGATAGCATGTATTAAATTGTACCAAAATGCTTGTATTTTTTTAAACTAGGTATATTACAGTATATGACTTGAAATGTTTTTGAATATACTTGTATGATTTTGATTTAAATATATATTTGAATTGTATTTAAATAATAGCATATGTTTAGATCAAATATAATTCTATATATTGAAATAACTTAAAATATATTTGAATTGAATGATGTACATCATGTATTGAATTTTAGGATAATCATGCTTTTATAATTTATTTGATATAGCATATGTGTTCATAATGTTTGAAAAATCATACTTGTATAATATTTGTTATAATACGATGGAGAAACCTTATTACACTTTAGTACTCATACATTATTAAATACTAGTTTTAAACATGTACGATGCACGAAAATATATTCATCTATCAATAAATCTTATATAAATATAAATTTTTTTAAATGATAATATAAGCTATGAAGTTTATGAATAACTCATAACTTATATAATCATCTTTATTTAAATTTATATTTTTTAATATAATAAAATAAATTAATTACATATAAAATATACTTATGCAATTATCATCAGTTCTAAAGAAAACTCAAACTATAATTTATTAAATCCAAATAATCTCTAAACAAAAGACAATAATGTTTTCGATTTCAAGAAATTAAAATTTTCATCTTTAAAATCAATCTAGCATACAAACTTTTTTCATAGGAGATTCTTCATAAGTTGTTGTTGAAGCGAAGATGCATTAATTGATTCTTCAGTATTTCTTACTATTTTTGAAGTAGGTGTCATTTTATTGGATGAGTTAATAAATTTCACAAATGGAGGTGAAGAGATAGATAAAATAACAATCTGTAATTTGACAATAATTGAGTTATAATCTAGACTATATAACTTTATAACAAATATAATCATTATAATAAGCTTACACATATCCCTTCTAATAACTTTTTACATTCAAGCTAAGGACCAAAATAATACACCTTATTCACTATAAGTTTAGTGCAACTTGTACCAAGATTATACTTTGTTGACCTCGTCTTGAACACACTAATTTTACCTCTAAGATTTTCAAATATCTCTTGAAATTTATAATCTCCATTTTTTTAAATCATAAATACAAAATATATCATTTAATTAATTTGAACATTAAATAATATTAAAATAATTTTTAACTCAATGTCTTAATAAATATTTCATAAAAATCATCAATATCTCTATTAATTAAATCCTTAGTTTCTATATTGAACTGTATGAATATCACCGTTCTAGAATTGTCATATGCCTCAATATTCAACTTGTACCTATAAAAAATGCAAAATTCTACAATTATAAATATAATATAATAATTTAAAATACTTTTAAATCATCATGGAATAATAATTTTTTTATGTATCAAATATAAAAAATATAAATATTAATTACCTTGGAGTTGGATTAGAGACATCAACATTGTAGAAAAAACATTGAAATTTCCCATCAATTTGAGATAGTTTCTTGTTGCACCCATATGACATATAATATCAACTAAAAGTGGTATCAACTTTCATTATAGTGACTCTACTGGTGAAAAACTTTCCCTGTATATACCCAATCATTTTTAAATTAATCATTAATAAAAAATATTTAAAAAAATCTAATATCATAGTTAAAGAAATATAAAATATAAGTATAAAAAGAGAATAACCTTTGAGCATAATAGATAAAAAACGATGTAAAATGAAAATTAAAGAGAAAATTGAAATGGAGTTGAACAATGATCAAATGATATAAAATTGGTGAAAAGTGGTTAAATATGCATTATGCTTAATCTAGAGCTACTTTTACAAAAGGTGTGTTATAGGTTAATTAATAAAATAATTTTAAATTATGCAAGTTAATATTGAAATAATAAAAATTATAAGTGAATAATGATCTAACAATAGCAAGTTGATTGATATTGAAATATTTTACTTTACCATTAAAACTTAGAGATCTCTTAATTTAGAACAATAAACAAATTAAATTTATTGTATTTAATAATAAAAATAAAACAAATTAATTTTAATTAAATCAACATGCATTAATATCTAGATTTTAAAATTATAAAACGTTACAAATGAAATCAAATGAAATCCAAGTGCATTAATATTTTATCAAATGAAACCAAATGTGTATTAATATTTTACCAAATGAAATTAAATGAAATCATATTTAATAAAATATCAATCTATCAATCAAATATAAATTAATAAAATAGTTTATTTCATTAATTTAATTATGGAGAATTAATTCGATATATTTGCTTTCTATATTTACACATAAATACATTAATTACTCGAATGGATACTATTTTTAATCAAATATAAATGTATCAAATAATTGATTAGAGAATCAATTATTTTATAATTATAATTGTCGTATTTATTAAATTATTAATTATATATCGATTAATTTAATTTGTCAAATTAAGATATTTTTAAAATTTTAATATTTTTAATATAAATTGAATTGAGAGTAATTTAAAGTCAATAATAAAAACATAAATACAGTCAATTAATAAGATAATTTTAAATTATGAAAGTTATTATTGAAATAATAAAAAATTATGAGTGAATAATAGTCTAATAATGGCAAGTTGATTGATGTTAAAATATTTTATTTTGTCATTAATATTTAGAGATCCCTTAATTTAAAACAATAAAAAAAATTAAATTTATTATATTTAATAATAGCAATAAAACAAATTAAATTTTAATTAAATCAACGTGCATTAATATCATATAATAAAATTATAAAACGTTACAAATGAAAACAAATTAAATCAACGTGCATTAATATTTTATCAAATAAAATTATATTTAATAAAATACAAATGTATCAATCAAATATAAATTAATAAAATATTTTATTCCATTAATTTAATTATAGAGAATTAATTTGATATATTTGCTTTATATATTTACACATGAAATACATCATGAAATATATTAATTACTAAAATGGATACTATATTTAATCAAATATAAATGTATCAAAGAATTAATTAGAGAATCAACTATTTTGTAATTGTAATTGTTGTATTTATTAATTATATATTGATTGATTTAATTGGTCAAATTAAGAAATTTTTAAAATTTTAATACTTTTAATATGGATTGAACTGAGAATGATTTAAAATCAATAATAAAAATATAAATATAATCAATTTAGTTTTTTGAATTATATTTGCTTTATATATTTACACATAAAATACATCAATTATTGGATACTATACTTAATCAAATATAAATGTATCAAATAATTGATTAGAGAATCAACTATTTTATAATTATAATTATAGTATTTAATAATTTATTAATTATATATTGATTGATTTAATTTGTCAAATTAAGAAATTTTTAAATTTTTAATATGAATTGAATTGAGAGTGATTTAAAGTTAATAATAAAAACATAAATATAAATTAATTTAGTTTTTCGAATTATTTTTAAATTAAAAATGTATTAAATAAAATGAAATGCATTTATTAGATGCCAAGTAACGATTTTTAGGACTATTCACATGTCAACATTTTAAGCTATCCACATAGGATTTTTTCTATTTTTACCAAAAGCTTTGGCTTTTATATATTTATATAACATATACTAGAAAATACCTAAGCGTTGTTACAGGTCAAAATTTTTTGTTTTGCCATATATATTTAGTTATCTAATAAAAAAATTTTTAAATACCATACGAAAATGACACATAAATACCTTAATTGGTTTCCTTTGCTCATAAAATTTAAAAATTAAAAATTAAAAACTAAAAGACCGAAAAAGTGAAAAGAGAAAATGAAAAACTAAAAAAATAAGAAAAGTAAAAAGAGCTTATAGAAAGTGCTACATTAACACCCCGTATTGATATTAAAATATTAATTTCTTAAAATAAGGTTAAAAATAATATTGTTAATATAATATATCTATCTAAAATTCAATTAATTATAAAATATATATATTAATATATACCTCGAAATTGGTTGGAACAAAGCACCACAAACATATTTTCGATTCAATATTGTTGTTTCTTTTAAAAAAAACTTAACCCATCTTAACTAAACTTTGATTTAAAAAAAATGAATCCATATTGGATCGAGATGGATCAAAACCGATAAGATATGGATTGTTTTGGCATATCAATAAATTGATGCCTTTCGTAGCAAAATTTATTTAATTAATAAAAAATTACAATGAAAAATAAGAGGTAAATGGGTGCCATATGGACACCTTTTATTACTTTTTTTACAAAAAAAATATTAATAAAAAAGGGAAAGAACAAAAAAACTAAAAATGAAAAACATAAAAGGGAAAAAAATGAAAAGAAAATTCATTACAACATTACGTGAACATCCCATTTGAATGAGAATCCATTAGAAATGAATTGTTTTGATATTCCTCTATATCAATTTTTTTGTTACAAAATTTATATAATTAAAAAACCAAAAAAGCCAAAAAGGAAAAGGGCAAATTAGGATGCCAAGTGGACATGTACATTTTTTTGCAAAATTTATGTAACTAAATTTAAAAAAAAAACCAAAAAAAGTTGAAAAAGAAAAGAAACTAAAAAAATATAAAAAGATACACGTTAAGTCATTGAATGAAGGTCAAACAAAAGTAAAGATGAGTAAAATTTATATAATGAATAGATGGATGGATTATATCTTAATTAGGTATAAATATGATATTTTCTTAAATTAAGATATTAAATAATAATTTTATTATATGATACATATATATAAAGTTAAAGTTAAAAAAATAATATAAAAAATAATTTGACAAATATAATCAAGGTACAAATAGAAAAATTATAAACTAGCTTTCGACTCAACCTTGATTTTCAAAAAAAAAAATTTAATTCAATCTCAAATAAAATAAAAATGTACCTGTCGGATCTAGATTATAAAAAAAAAACATGGGTAAGGGTTGTTTTGTTCAGCATACTTCAATTAACATTTAAAAAAAATTTACTAATTTTTTTTGTTATAAATTATCTTATTAAAACAAATAACGAAGTCAAAAAAATAAAATTTAATGCTAATTTTACACATTCATTAATTCTTTTTTTTTTTAAATATCTAATAAAAATTTGGAAGGAAGCAAAAAAATTTAGGAAAAGTAAAAAAGAAAAAAAATGAAAAAGTAAAAAAAAAAGAACGAAATTCAAGTTGCCACACAGCATAAACAATGGTGAGCTTTCTTTGCAAAATTTATATCGTGAATTTATATATTTTTTATTTTAATTTAATTTTTCTTGCTTTTTTATATTAATAATTTTTTGAGATTTTTTTTATAATTTTTTTGTGTAGGATTTGCTTTAAAAGTTATTCAAGTTTATTTTGGGGTTAATTGGTTTCACACATAACATATCTTTAGTTTCAAGTTGGTCTAATAAAAAAATAAGATATAAAAAAATTAAGTTTTTCAACAAAAGGAAAAAATGGGGAAAAATTGGTTTCAACTAGGTCAAAAAAATTTAAAAAAAAGTTTTATTAAATATTAAATAAGCAAAAAATAAAATAAAAACACTCAATACCAAACAAAAAATTTAAGAAAGACAAAGTTAAAAATGAATCTCCAAAAAATATAATAGAAAAGTAGATTTCACATTTTTGAAAAATATAAATTATAAAAAAATATAAAAAAGGGTATATTGGAAAATTGTAAGCTCCATTAAAACAAAACATAAAATATATAAAAACTAAAAAAAAGGCATACAAAGGCTCGAAAAATTTTTTAAATAATATACCCTAAAAAAAATACAAAACAAAAATGGATCTATAAAAAAATCATAGTCCACATAGAAACAAGAAAACATAAAATATATATAAAAAAAAAACTCAAAAAAAATGAACCCTATTAAAAAAGATAGGTTTCAATAAAAATATATATATATTGAAATAATAAATATATAAAAGTAAAAAATATAAAATGTAAAATGTAAAATAACCAAAAATCTTATCAAAGGAAAAAAATAAGTCCCATCATTCAAAAATAGTGAACCCTATAAAAAATAAATTTATGATATTATATAGTTAAAAATTAAAAAAGCAAAAATATTAAATATTAAAAATGCAAAAAAGAAAAGATTAAACCAAAGAGAAAAGTGGGTTTTACAAAAAGTAATAGACTGTACTCAAAAGTAAAAAAATAATTTAATAATATTATATATTTAAAAAATTAAAAGATATAAAATTTGAAAAAAAAGGAAAAAATTAAACTAAAAATGTGGGTCCTACAAAAAGTTAGGGGCCTTATTTAAAAATAATAAAATTAATTTAATAATTAAAAATAACAACAACAAAAATAAATGAAAATAAAAATAAAAATAAAACAAAAATGAAAATGAAAAAAAATAAAAATTGAGAAAAAATGGGTCCATAAAAAAGTGATAGACTCACTTGAAAATATTAATTTAATAATAAAATATATTTAAAAAGGAAGAAAAAATGAAAAAATGAAAAAAAAAAAACAAAAACAAAAAAAGAGATAACAATACGTAGCAAATAGTGCCTTTATACAACTGCAACATTTATAGATGAAATATGATTCTTGTCGAATATGTGTTTGGATAGGATATGGTTATAAAATATTGCTTATATCATTTTAGATTTATTGTTTGATTCTTTCATATGCTTGAAATATATTTGCTTTTTGAAAGTTAGTTGAAAAAATTGTTAATGAATTCTTGAACTTTCATGAATGCTTGTGCTTTTCATGTCTATACTTGATATAAAGTATTTATATCATTTTCATAACTTATACCTTTAATGCAAAATTGTACGTACTTTAAATTGATTGATTTTTCCTTTATTAAAAGGAGAAAAATCATAGAATATAATTTTGCTTGATTTAAAATTTTTATGTGATAAATTTTTTTACATTTGGTATGAACTTGAATATATGTGTTCAAATATATGCTTAAATAATATTGATGTTTTAAATTCTAAACACATTTTACAATTACATGATTTATGAGTAGCATGTATATCATTCTTTTATCATTTTGCTCATAATTATCATATAATGAATTTGAGACTTTTATGCTAAAATATTTAAATTGGATACATTGAAATATTTATACTCTTGTACTTAAATATATATATTTGAACTCAATTGTCCATATTACACTTGAATACATGGATTTTTTATATTTGAATACATGCTTTAGTTATTTACTCTTCAAAATTATCTTATACCTTGAATTGATCTCTTTTTTGTTAATACAAGAAGGGAAAAAATATTTTGTGAACAAATTTGTTTTGATATATATATATATATGTACTTAATAGATATATATATATATATGCTTTAATATATATGTATGTTGAATTGTGAGTTGAATGTTTTGATATGTATGTGGTTGAAGAATATATGCTAGAATAGGTTGGACTATCAATGTTAGATTTGGATTAAGAATGCATTAGTTGAGGGAAGTTTTGATAGGAAACAAGCATTGCTTAATGCGAGCTTTTCAAAATGGTTTTCAAAATTCTAATGTCTCAAAAAGTTTTTTCTCAAATAAATTTATCTTTAAGATAAAACATTAAATTAAATAAGCTTGATTAAGATTATTAGTCATGAACTGCTTCTTATTTTGAAATGACAAAATATTAAGCTAAATAAGTTTGATTAAGATTTTAAAAAAGATTTATTTCGTACATATTCTTATAATATATATTTTTTGTACTAAATAAATATATCTTTTAAAATATTATCTGATTTGAAAAATATTTTTAAAAAAATATTTTAAAATAGGGGTTTTAATATTGTAAGCACTTAATTTTGTCCGAAATATTTTATCTTTTTAAATCGAATTTGTTTTTGTAATTGGGCCTCAGTCATCAAACTTTTAGGTATATTAATGGATCATTTTTAAATATTCAAGAATGAGGTCCAATATAGGTTCTATAGTAAAGCCTGTTGTATAAGTTCAAATGAACACCCAAAATGACCTAATAAATGGCCCGATAAAAAAGGTCAATTGTTGGCCATTAAATATAAAAAATAAAATGAAATAAATTTTATAAAATATAAAAATTAAGTAAAAAAAAAAGCTTGGTCTAAAATAAAAACTTCAAAGCTCAAAACCATTTAGGGAGCCCAAACAAAAAGCAAGCATTAGGCTCTTTTTTAAAGCCCATTTGGTTTAACATGGACATATCATGGAAGCTTAAGGTAAAGTCGCATACAAAAAAAGAAAATTGACAAAAAACTGCATAAGACGTGAAAGCCAAAAACACTGAGAAAATAAATGGCATGAACACGTGAAAAAAAGCTAATGTCATGGTACATAGAATGTGGGATAACTGGCAATAAGAAAAAACTAAAAAAAAAAAAGTAGAGAAAAAACCATAAAGTGAAAGTAGAAAAACGAGAAACCCCAGGAAAGAAGAAGTGGGCAAAAAATAAAGAATAAATAAGCAGTAGATGTAGGTAAGAAAATTTTAAAAAAATAGTAAAAAAATAACAAAGAGGTAGAACGGTAAGTATAAAGAAACAAAAAAGGGAAGAAAAAGTAAAATAAATAAAATAGAGGCAGTGAAAATTACAAAAAAAAAAGTTAAAGGCATAAACAAAAAAAATTACGAAAAAAACTGAAAAAAAGAGGTAACAAGTGAAAACTAAAAAAAAAAAAACCAAAAAAATGAGGCAGTAAAAAAATTGAAACAGAAAAGAAAAAAAGCATAAGCAAAAAAAGAAGGAGGCATTTAGCAGCAAAGGAAAAAATATAAACGAGAAACATACAGGGGGTAGCTGACTAAAAAAAGGAATGTAAAAAGTGACGGCAAGTAAAAAAGAACAAAACTAGTAAAAAGGAAGAAGAAGCTTATGAAAAATGACAAGCAAGGAAAACAATAAAAAAAAAGTAAAAAAAATAAGAAGCATGCAAGGCTAGAGAAAAAAAATAATAAAAGAAAAATAGTAACGGGGAGGCCAGTATAAAAATCAAACCAAAAAGGAAAACCAGGGGAACCAGTGAAGGTAATAGGCATTTAACGATAAGAAAATAAACTGAAAACAAACAAAACAGAAAAAAGAAACTAGAAGAGAAGAGAGGAAGTACTAGAAGCAGGAACTAGAAAAAAAAAAAAAAAAGAACATTAGCAGAGTAAAAACACAAACAGGAAGGTAATCTATCATGTATTTTTGAAATAGGTTTCATATTTTCATGCCTTTTTTTCATGCATTGCTTTTGTTTTCTTTGCTTTGGTTATGATACATACGATATATGTTTAAAGAAGATTGATTATAAAAGCTTGGGGCTTCATTCTTTGTCTTTTTTTACTTATGTGGTGTCTTAATGAAACCTATTTGGGAAAAAAAATTTGATGTAATGTATAGAGGTTTTAAAACAAAAATAAAAACTGGTTTAGAAGAATGAATTGATCTTGTTTTATGGCTATCATAAGAGGTCAAAAACCTCATCTTTTTTGCTCATATTTTTTTATTTCATTAATAATAAACAAAAGTTATAAAAATGAAGGTTGAAGGGAGTTAATGATCATACAAGGTAGTTTAGAAGCTTACGGTTTGGCTTCATTTTGCTCTAAAAAATTTGCTTTGAAACATTTAAAATCATTACGTTGTCTTACCTTTTACCAATCTTAATAATAAGTTTTGGTATATATACATATATGTAAATATATATTTATATTTCCAAATTTCATATTGTATACTTGTTCCATACATTTTGTTTTCTTTACCTTTAGCTTAGACATCATAACTTTATGTAAGATTTGTTTATGTCAATGAATTCCATCATATTGTTATATACTTTTAATTAATTTGTTTTGTTTTGATTTGTTTCTTGTTCAATATTTGTTCACTTAGGATCAATATTACTTATGCACTTTTATGATGTAATTATGTTCACTTACATTTTACTAATAAACATGTTACTTGCTATATTCATTAGCATTTTGAAAATGCCAATAAAATCCAATTTATTTTATTTTATTTAGAAAATTGATGAAAAATAAGCTTACTCTAAAAATCTGCTTAGATGTTGGAGCTTTTTATAGAGGTTTCAAAATTTCTAAAACCCTAAAGTGAAAACCTAATGTGAAACCTTAAAATGAAACCTTAAATCCTAGGTGAAACTCAAAACTTTAGGTGAAACCCTACACTACAAACGAAACCCCAAAGCCCTAGGTGAAACTTTGAACCCTAAAATGATTCCTTAATGTGAAACTTGCAATGCTAATGTAAAACTCTAAAATAAAACCTTAAAATGAAACCTTAGACAAAACCCTAAAGCCTAGCTAAAACTCAAAACCTTAAGTGAAGTCGAAAACTTTAATCCACTCAAAACCCTAGGATTATCTTAAATTTTTAAGGATTTATATGAAAACCTTTCATGAAATAATTTGTTTCCAAATGCCGCATAGATGATAAGATATTTAAGAAAATTTTTTTCATTGAGATTTTTCATATAATTTTTTAATCTAAAAATAATAAAATTAAATAAAGAATAAACGTAATTTCTAAAACCTCTGCATGCCTTTTTAGATTTGATACATAAAGTTTTTAAACCTTTGTTAAGGAAGAACTTTTTTCAAAGTTGAGAATGATTTGTAAAACTTTAGGCATAATCTCTAAAATTTCTCGAATAAAAATTTTTGAAATTTTGGATATGAATCCCTAAAATTTTTCAAATAAGAATATTTGTATTTTAGGATTTAAATTCCTAAAATTTTTAAAATAAGAATCATTAAAATTTTAGATGTAAACCTCAAAAATTTTTTGAAATTTGAATCTTTGAATTTTGGATGTGAACCTCTAAAATTTTCGAGTGTGAATATTTGGATTTTGAATATGAATTTCTAAAATGTTCGAATGTGAATCTTTGAAGGTACAATTATGAAACTTTAAAATTTTATTTGTAAGTCATTGAAATCTTGAAAAATTTTGATCTTTTACAAGCTTTGAATCTTTTACAAATCTTTAAACTGTTGTGAATCTTTGATAACTCGTGCAAACCTTTGAATCTTTTGTGAATCTTTGAATTTTTTGTAAATTTTTGAATGATTTGAGAGTCTTTGAATTTATTTGCAAACTTTTAGATTTAATTGAAAAGCTATGAATTTCAAATTGTGAACCTTTGAATGTCAAGTTGGGAATCTTTGAATTTCAAATTACAAATTTTTATTTCTTATGAGAATCTTTGAATTTTTGTTTTGAATCATATCCATACATAATGGGTGTGTATGTCTTTACACAATTCATATATCACAGAAAATACACAACTGTAAACACCTCATTTGTCCAAGATCTCTTTAAATATTTTTGAGTCATGTGTTCAATTTTGGATTTTTGATCTATTGATCAAGGTTGGCTTTCAAAATTCTTTTTAGACCTTGATTTGATAAATTGGGCCTTAAAATTGATTTGGGTCTTAAACCTAATAGTGATATTATTTTTTTATTTTTTTAATTTATTTTTATTTATTTATCTAAAAAAGTAGGAAATGAAAAAAAAATTGCTAAAATTGAAGTTCATTGGTACTGAAATTCAAACTAAGTCTTTTGGAATTGAAATACTTTTGATTTGGAGTTCTTTTGGATTTTGGATTAATAACTATAAAATAAACTCCCAATCAACTATAACAAAAAAATTGATAATTGACTCAACAATCCCACCCCGAGAATATCCAAAAAACACAAAAAGCTATTGAAATTCACAAAGGAAAAAAATTTAAAAAATTATAGCAACACAATGGAGGTGTTCATCCAATGGAATGAGGAACTAGAAGCCATGGTGTCAACCTTACGAGATGAGCTAGCAAGGCTCATGGTTGATCACACTGTATTACAAGCACAACCACACAAAAATCATAGAGGCATAAGAATCAAAAATTGAAAATATACAGAAAAAAGAAAAATATGGAAAACTTTTTTAGGTAGTTAGCTTTTGTTTAGGGATTTTGGATTTAATGAAGTTTAGGGTTTAATTTGGTTAAAGGGAGGTTTAAGAAAAGATCCAGAGCTAGCTTTGGGAATTTTGGTAATGGAGAAAAAGCAAAAACAAATGGTGGTAAAGGCTATTTTCAAGTTTAGATCTAGGATAAATAAAGAATTTTTAAGAAAATCTAAGTAGATAAAAAGAATCGAAAAGCCGAAAAGAATTATACCGAAATTTTTTACAATTTCTTTACATTGTCAACTAGTGAGGCAATGCAGCGATCAATCACCCAAAAAGATAAATCATCAATTTTTAGGAAGATTTGAATTTGTTAACAATGTTCTTAGGTTTTAATTAGAGAGAAGTTGGAGATAATAGGCAAAAAGAGAAAGCAACAATTAAAAAATAAGGAATTCTAAAATTTTAGCCTTTTATAGGCTAACTAAACAATGCCACTTTGGACCTTAGGAGATTCGTGTATTAATCCACTGAATAACCTAACTCGATTGCCTTAAGCCAAACCTATGCAACCTATTAAACCAAACAAAAGCCGAGCTACCAAACTAGTTTCTGAGTCTTGAGTCGAGCTGAAACAGTTTTTTTGGTAAATTAAGTGTTTTTAATATTATATTTTAAAATTAAATCAATGAATCTTACCAAACTATTACAAGATTTTCATAAGTTTTAAAAATTGATTTGAAATTATGAATCCTATTAAACTATTAGAGGATTTCAAATTAATTAAAAAATTTTAAATTAATCATACCAAATTATTGAAAGATTTAAATCTTAAAATTAGATCTTACCAAACAATTGATAATTTTAATGATGGTTTTAAAGAAATTTAATTACAAATACTTTTAAATTAATTTTATCAAATTATTGGAATATTTAAATCTTAAAGTTAAATCATACCAAACTATTGGAAGTTTTAATAATTCTTAAAAAAAATTTATGAAAATTTAATTTTGTCAAACTATTAAAAGATTTAAATCTTAAAATAATATTTTTATCAAATTATTGAAAGATTTTATTACTTTTTAAAAAATAATTTTTTTAGAAATCTTGATGAATTTGACGATGAAGCATCTTTAGAAAGTGACAATAATCTTTTTTAATACTCTTGAAATGATAAAATATTCTTAAATTATTACCAAACTATTCGAGTAATTTTAAGAATAATTTTTAATATTAATTTATTTGAGATGATTTTTTAAGATTTTTTTAAGTCTTTAGATAATACAAAATCAATTGGTATCATCATTTGGATATGTATTATGAGAGTACTATAATTTTTTTTATACGTAATCATACTCTTGAACCAATTCTATTTCATGGATCGATACCTAAATCAAACTTAAAATCTCTTTGAAGGAAATAAATTTGATTAAGTGGCTAATCACACTTAAATAAAAAAATGATAATAATTTCTTTGTTTTTATCTAAGCAATTGAGTTCAAGCACTTGTACGTTAATACAATATTGATAATGTCAAAAAATAAGATAAATTTTGCATTTTCTTATTTATCTTTTTAATTTTATCATTTTTTTTATATTTAATTTTTTAATTTATCTTTTTTTTGTAAATGATAACGTATACCTCTTATACTTTGTAATACATATAAATAAAGAAAAATTATTCTATACAAAATAGTAGAATTTATTTTTTAAATATATATTAAAAAATATGTACCATTATTTTAACCTAATTTATGAAATTAAAAATTTTTACTTTTTGATATAAAATACAACGCTAACCAAAAACAAAAATGGGATTTTTTTTCACCATTACCCTATTTATAGCGGATACCCTACTCCTTAGCATAACTTTAGCAAAACTAGAATGAAAACGTCATGGAGCGTCCAAGTCTAGATTCCAGGTCCTCCAAAAACTCAAAGTTGTGTAAAACAAAGATATTGACAGAATGTTTGGTTGGAAGGATAATGATTCCATTCCTTCTCTATTCCTTGCTTAACAGTGATTCAAGAGTTTGGTTGGCAAAATGGGTATTTATCGGAATCGGCATTCCATTTCATTCCCGATTGCCCCGTAGTAGCTATTCTTTTTTGCTGTGACCGAAGAATAGCGTTTCTTACTCATTTCCTCTTTCCATAGAATAGGGTTATAATTTTTTCTGACCATTTTATCCTTGCTTGGAGTGAGAAAGTCTTCGATCCGACAATCGAAAAATCGTCGACAACCAAAAATATCCATCATCTTTTCTAAACCACCTCATTTAAGATAAGATCCGGTGGTTCAAAGAATGAAAAGTTTGGCCAATGTGTTTAGCAGCAACCATTGATTCTCGCCAATAGCCACAAAAAAAGTTTAAATCGTTCAGATCAAACCCTCCAATGGCCCGATCTAGTCACTGCAGCATAGAATTGTTACGTGGCATTTTATTGGATTTGGTTTTTGTGATGGGCTTGCTGTTTTTAACTCTTGAATTGGGCTTATTCAAGCATTCTGTTAAGAAATACAATTTTCATCTCTCTCTCTCTCTCTCTCTAAGACATCTCTTCTTCTATTCTAATCCTTCTTATTTTCTTAAAATCTCAGCTAACTTCATAAAGGCTCGTAACACGAATCAGTAAGAGAGCCACCAGATCTGGCTGTGAATGAGTCTAACATAATTGCTAGCTAGCAACAACAGATGGGATGCCTGACAGAGAGATATAATCGCTGGCAGGGCCAACCTGAAGCTTTGGTGACTTATCTGAGGCATAAACATGGCTGAACTCCGTTGTCGGTCGATCAGCTTTCCGTCGCTGGTGATTTTTTGGAGTGACAAAGGAGAGACAATAAGAGAGAAAAAAGAAAAAGAAAAAAGTTAAGAAAAATTAAATAAAAGCTTTTTTAATACAACAAATGAAAAATATAATTAAATTTTTAAAATTATTTTTTATTAAAGGATAAAATGATATTTTGACACTTATTCCTTATCTATTCTTTTATTTAATTTTAACCAACTAAACATATTAATACCATTCCACCTTTATTCTATTCCATTAACCAAACTATAGAATAATTATTACTCTTGTATTCTATTTTCATAAAATATTTATTTCATTCACCTTTTATTTTATTTTGCGAACCAAACATATTGTGATATCTTGAAGCTAAGTTTCATTTTATTTTCTTAGTTAATTGATTTTTTTTTATGTTATTTCATATAATATTAAAAGGTTTTTTATTTAAAAAAATTTAACCCAATCCCTTTTATAAAAAGATATATATGTATTATTAAATCAAATATGTGTATTTAAAAATTACTTGAAAAAATCTCTTCAAAATATAAATAATTCAAGTAAAAATCTTTCCTTTACGTATTATTTCTCAGAGTTAGAGAATTAGAAAATCAGTCTTAAACCCCCCCAAGAGATCTTGGCAAAAAAAAAAAAAAATCAACAAAGATAATTAATTAATTAATTAAATTAAACACTATTGCTTAATACAAACGGCAAGTTGACCGCTCAACTGAAAATTGTTAAACTATATAACTCAAACATATTATTATACAATTCAAACAACTCCATTTAAGTTCATTAAATTAACATTAAATCTACAATAAAATGACCTTTTACCAAAACTTAACAGCATATTATATAACATAAGAAACATTCCATTTCAGTTTCTTAAAATTTGTCTATCCTTAGTTTTTTTTTTTTTTTTTTCTATTTTATGTAAAGGAGAAATTTGAATAATGAAAATTTTTAAAAACCGAACACTTAGTACACCAACACAAACTATGCAAAATTCCACCTCTTAAGGATGGTTGATAAACCTTTTGATCTAAATTTCAAATTTTCATTATATACTTCTTTTTATATATAATATATATTTTGGTACATTTAAATATTTGATTTAATTTATTGATATATGATTTTTTACTCAAATGACAAGATTCGAATCTCTTCTTCCTGAAATCAATAGTCAAAAAAAGTATAAAATTAAAAAATTTTATACTAATATAAATTGATCTTTATATATATATATATATATAGAAGAGAGATCAATTTACATAGTGTAAATCTTTTCTAGTTTTACATTTTTTTAAACTAGATTTAAGAGATAAAAGAGACAAGTAAAAATAGAAAAAAAATTATTTTATCTTGTTCCTTTAATTTATTAAAATCAATAATTAAAAACTATGTAAAATTAAAAAAGTTTTACACTATGTAAGTTATATCTCTTCATCTATATGTATAGTTAGTATTAGATATATTGTCCATATACAGTTTTAATTACACAAGAATGTTAGTTGAGTGACATATATTTTAGTTAGCGTTTGATATCTTTTGCAAGATTATTATGATAATATAATCACTTTAGTGATTTTATTAACAAGATGATCTTAACATTCATAAATTGAAATCACATTATTTGATTAACAATCATCAATTCTTAAAAATTAAAAATCTTTGTGTTTGATATTACTAAAAATCACACATTTTAAAAGTCCGAAAATAACTATATATATTTTAATAATTACACAAATTAATAATTTATGGTCTTTTAAAGATAATAATTTGTAAATATTAGTAATATTTATTTATTTTATAATAAAATAGTATTAAATTATTAAATTAATAAATATATTTATTGAAAGGTAAATTGATTTTTATAATATAAATTATGTAAAAAATATTTGAATTAGAAAATAAAACCAATTTATTAAATTCATAATAAAAAGAAAGAAAGACAATTATTATATTATATTATGTTATATGTAAAATATTAAAAAAATAAAAAATACACAAATTATTTTTGAATTTATTACAATAAATATTAATTTGAAAAATAAAAACTTATAATATAAACTAATTATAATTTTAAAATATATCAAATTTTTAATTCATATATTAAATGTGTATAATTGACTATTATTAATTTACATATTACTTTATCTCAATGATAAAAGTTTTTCACCATTTTGTATTGGAATTAAATTACAGTGATCTGATTATTTTCAGTAGTCAAAAATTATCATTATGTAAAATCACCGAATACTTACTAAATATAATGATCTAATCATCGTATATAGATCACCAAGGTTTTTTTGTAATTATCATCAAATACTACTTTAGAGTATATTTAAAAAATATTAAAAAAAAGACATATATCACCCAATTAGTCCTACTAATGCAATTAAAATGACAGTATCAAATACTAATATATATATATATATAGGAGTATTGATCAATTTACATAGTGTAAAATTTTTTAAATTTTATACTTTTTTTTAACTCTTGGTTTAATAAATCTAAGTGACAAGAGAAACAAGTAAAAATAAGAAAAAATATTTAATCTTGTTTTTTCAATCTATTGAAATCATTAATTAAAAAATATATAAAATTTAAAAAAATTATGCTGTATAAATTAATTCCTCTTCTATATAGAAAGAGAAGTGATGTACTTACACAGTATAAAACTAAAAATTTTTTACATATTTTTTTAATTATTAATTTCAATATATCAAAAAAATTATTATTTTAATATTTAGTTATTTCCTTTATCTCTTAAATATATTAAAACCAACTCTTAAATGCCAGCATTACCCTTTCTTTTTTTCTTGAAACTTGTTATCTAAACTTTTGGTAAACGTCACTTCTGCCCTTTTCCAAACTTAACACCAACTTTCGGTAAACAAAATCTAATCTGAGTGACAAGTCATAGTAGCATCATCAGTATTGAAATCAGCGAAAAGAGTCTTAAGCTGTGCAAACCGTTTGGCAATCTTGAATTTTCCTCGTCCGCCGACCATGTCAAGCTCACGCTCTGTGTGTGTAATAAAATTGCTTGAGAACACACTGATAGAGCTACACTTGAATTTACCCTGAGTAAACCCAAAATCCCAATAACTACCACAGTCAACACTCTTGGCCGGTGGAAGCCCACAGGCCTCGAGCATTTCCAATGACCACTGATATCAGGTTTAAGACCAACGGTGAGGGGATCATCTATGGCATAAACGCTGCCGAATGGTATCGGTGTGTTGTTAAAGGCAGTGGTGTTTTTGTCGCTGATAGAGTCGTGAAAATAGAAGTGGAGTTTATTAACTTTCTCTCTCGTGAAACATATGGCTTGCTATTGGAGTAGTAACCTTGGGAAGGCGCCATGGCAGTGCATAGAACCATAAACCAGATCAGTATCAATCTTCTTTTTTAGCCTATTAATATTTTTTAAAAATTTAAAAATGAAAAAGCATAGTTTCTAAAATACAGTTTTATCTCTGTAACCCCGGCACAAATACAGGAAATAAGGCAGAAAGGAACAAAATTTTTGAAAATTTGACAAAAAAAAGAAAGAGAGAAGATGAGTTTATAGTTTAAAGGCTGGTTGTAAAGAAATTTTTTGGTGAGAATCAACAATTTTATTGTTTTTTGTTGGTAAAGGATCAGTTTTAGCTAAAGCTTAGATTTTTTTTATTTTTATTCTTTTGATACATAAGCATGGATCTTTCTTAATTAGCAACTGAATAGTGGTCGTTGTAAGAGAGAGAAAGTTTTGGAAGAAAATGCAATCAAGAAAGGAGGAGATAACATCAACTGTCACTTTATCAAGCAACAAATAAATAACTTTGAGAAGAATAATCCGCTATTGTATGTTGCTGCTCTTAACTTTAAAATGTTAAGCGGCTCTTAAATAATTCGGGTGTTAAAAAGCAGCGCGCAATTCAGCCGCCGCTAGCATTCCCCCAAGCCAGCTTTCAAGAAAAGCAAGAAATCAAAAACAGGAAGTCAATAATTTAAAGACCATAGCTTGATTACAGTAAGCTCTGAGGAGACAATGTTTCATGATGAACCAAAGTAAAGAGCATAGAAATCTGACCAGAATCACACGTGAATTTGAGGTGAATAAAAGAGAAACAAAGCAGTGGGAGTGGATTCATGCATCATCACATGGTAGACAAAGTGCAAGACACTACCGTATAAAGAGGGAAAGGGGAAATGAAAATGATCATTGATTCTTCAATACTTTGATGGCTGGTACAAAATATAATAAATTAAAAAGTGAAATCAAACAACTCAATTACCATCCAAAAAACAGTAATTGAACCCCCCGGGGAAGAAGTTAAAAAAAAAAAAACAATCATAATCATATAGCGTATGAAAGACAGCCCACCAATCCCCCAGAAACACCTTTACAGCTAGAGCCTCTTATCTCTCTTTCTCCTTCAGATGTTACCCTTTCATCAGCCGGAAAGCAGCTTTTCATCCAGTGATACTGATAACCAAAGTGTGATATGGTAAGGAGCCGGTAACCCATAATCCAGTGATTCCTCTCTTGGATGCAGGAAAATTTACTTTGGGATGTACATATATGAATGGCTTACTCAAAGCTTTAAATACAACACAATTATTCACCGTGTCATACTTTTTTCAGTCCTACTCACGAGTCGTCTCAGTAACGTTGCTCTGTGATTCCCCTGCCTTGCTCTCCACATCGGTTGATTCCTTCATAGATTCGATTTCCATGGTGGCTGTACGGCTCTTTCTGTTCCTGCGGTCCTGAATAAGATTACAAAAGTCTATATCAGGGCTTTGTTAATGGAACTGGTAGCATGCTGATCATAGAAAAATAAGCAAAAGTTTAATACAACATAAATATTTATCTCAGTAAACGACTGAAAAATATATTGACCAATTGGAGGAAGGTTCAAGGAACTACAAAAGGCAATGCAAGCTAGAATAAAAGTTTGACAACATTCAAAAACCACATAATATTGTTATTTCATGGGTACTCATTGAAGGAAAATATTCCACTACACATTCATCTTCTCAGTTTAAAGTAAACTCATGAACAAAAAGCTCCACGGGATATAGACATAACAAATGATTAAATGATTCAAGTTCCATCTTCTCGCATCAGTCAAAGTGGTAGACAGTAGAAAGTTATTAAAGCCCTTCATAGTACTAGCTTTCTGGTTTATAAATGGACTCAGGTTCTACAAGCCAAACGAATTTTGGTGTTTGTATCACAAGATAGGATGTGCTCATTCAAAAGAAATAAATTAATAGATACAGTAAACACCAGATCATACCGAATGTTATGTGAGAGTATAACTGCAAACTTGAGCATCAGAAATTCATATAATAACAAAATATTTCAGGACTTCATGATTTGGGCTGAGGCATCATAACATGGTTCTTAAAATAAAATAATCATCATGGAGATTATCCACACCAACACCTACTCAGGATAGCATAGGTTCCCTGCCTAGCAGGATTCTCCTCTGTTCTTTTCTTTTTCTCCCTCAAAGGATGTACCATGAAGGGAGGATAGGGGATCCAAAGGAACAATACCGTACCAAAGATACTGAATATGGAACTATCACACATACTTATATTTCCATACCTTAATGCCAAAAAAATGCACTACACCTAGTACAGAAAAAAAAAATTGAAAAAGAAGCCATTATGAAATACAAACGAAAATAATATTAACAACCAGTAAATACAATCCTTATACCTCACGAAATGGGTATTCATCAGCTTCAAGCATTCGTACAACTTGACTCATTTTGGGTCGTTTATCTGCATCAGGATCAACGCTTCTAAGTGCCACTAAAAGGACACGTTTAAGAGAACGTGTTGTGGGTCTAACTTCAAGATTTGGATCCACTACTTCCTCTGCTCTTCTTGTTCCAACCATCATCTTCAGCCACTCCACAAGGTTGACCTGCAGTAGAAATATGGTTTGCTGATGAGAAATTCTCATAGAAATTAGCTTTAAGTTATATAACAGAAAGAAGTAAACACAGTTAGGGGCCAAAAGAGGAGAATTAGATGGAAAAAGTGTTACTGTCAGTATTAAATAGTACCTCATTAGCCGGTCTGCCATAGTTCACAGGGTCTCTTCCAGTGACAGCTTCAAGCAGGAGGACACCAAAGCTGTAAATATCACTCCTCTCATTTAACAAGCCAGTGTTAGCATATTCTGGTGCCACATAACTGCAATTCACATAAGAGATTTTCAATCAGAAGATACTTAGACACAGTAACAGATTTTTGCTGGAGAGAATAAGAATTTAGAATTACCCAAAAGTCCCCATAACTCTAGTTGTAATATGACTCTCTCCCGAATCCAAGAGCTTAGCCAGTCCAAAATCAGAAACCTTGGCATTGAAATCATCATCGATCAAGATGTTACTTGATTTTATGTCCCGGTGCACAACTTTGGGTTCTATTGCTTCATGCAAATAAGCAAGCCTGCAACCAATTACAAGAACCAGCTTTTCATCTCACTAAATTTTTTTAAAGCAAATGATACTTTCAATTATTTCTAGCATCAATTAGATTACTAATCAGAATCAGAAGATGAAACATGTTCTAGCAATAACAAAATATGTAGTACTTTTTAATTTAACCAGAGGAAAGAGTTAAATGGTCTGAATTTAAATAAAACCTATATTGCATATGAATGACAAAAGCACTTTTAGCATTCGCACTTCAATTAGCAAAAATAAAAAGTAGCTTCAATTTTGAATGGTGAACTTACGCCTTGGCAGTACCAAGAACAACCTTCATGCGAGCCTCCCAAGTAAGGGTACCATGCTGGTGCGTTGCCCCATGTAGCCATTGTTCCAAGTTACCATTATTCACATATTCATATATCAGCATCCTATGTAATCAACCAGTAACTACAGTTATAATCTGATTTGCAGTCAAATCAAACTCAAATAACTATAAAGACTGAGGTAGGATAAAAAAATTCTAGCATTAATACATTAACACACAAATATGGTTAAAAGTGAATCTGCAATGAAATTGACACATAAATCAATAAACATATTTGAATTTCACCTGTGAACTCCTTCTATGCAATAACCCAAAAGCCGTACAAGATTCTTATGTCGAACATGACCGATGGCCTCCACTTCTACTCTAAATTCTTTTTCTGCCTGTCCCCTAGACATCCAATTCCCCAATATTATAAAAAAATAATTGTTTCCTCTAAAAAAGCATTATAAGAAATAAAATAGTGTCTTGAAAGATATTCTTACAGATTATTAAGAAGCTTCTTAACTGCTACTTCAGTTCCATTAATCAGTCTACCCTTGTAAACCACCCCATATCCACCCTCTCCAAGCACATTCTCTGCTGAGAATCGATTTGTGGCAAGTTCAAGATCCCTAAGAGTAAACCAGTGACCCCACCCAAGATGTGAAACTTCTGGCAGACCAACTAAGGGAGAGGCTGTCACTAGTCCTCCATATGACAATGCAGACTGCTTTCGGACCGTTCCAGAGCTCCCTTCTTCCCCTGAATGGGAACAAAAACCTCTCTCATAATGGTAAATCGAGCTGCATTGACTGATATTATCAGGATCACTTGATTTGCTCATCCCCCAATGAGCTAGCTTTTTCTCCGAATTCGTATCACTCGATTTATCATTAGCAGAAAGAAATAAACTTTCCGGATGATCATTGAAGCTCTGAACTCCAACCTTGTCAACCTTGATATCTTTTGAGACATTTGGTATTTGAGAAAGTGAGAACTTGTCTTCTGATCGTCTGGATCTCCTCCGAAATGTAACCCATACAGATAAGATACAAAGAATCAACACTATAAATGCCCCAACAGATATACCAATCAAAACCCAAAGTTTTAGACCCAAAAATGATGTCTTCTTTGATAATTCAGCATTTAAGGCACCCTGAGACGACATCTCTGATCTTCTGTATTTTAACAGTCAAAATATTATACTTAATCTCTTGTGTACGGGATCAAAATTTTAACACATACCTACCTGCATACCAGAAACATAATTTCAAAAAAAGAAACAAGTTTAATAATTTTCAAAGCCCATTGATACATTTTTTGAGAAATTTTATGCAGAATAAGATACATGTGATTGACATTTCATCCATACTCATCAAAACCATCCTTTCATTCAAACTGAAAACATAACAAGGTAATAAATTCCATAAGATTCTTGGCTTAATCTTCACCCACTAAAAAGAAAAAGGGGGAAAAATATCAGGAGAATCTGATACCACATTTAATGAAGTTCATTACATTTTTAACAGTTTCATAAGTAAAAGAACATCACTTTTTTCAAGCATTTAACAAATCAAGAAAAACCCATTCTGTAGACAAGTAGGACCAATAAAAATCTCGTATTCCATGATTAGATACACCCAAAAAAGAAACTCCATTTCTATTGAAAAATGAATAAACTCGTAAAAAAAGCATCACTTATTATCCAAGTAAGAGACAGGTAAAGTAATTCAAAAAGAGAAAGCATTTACCTTGATCTTCTTCCTTGGGCATTCACAGAAGCAAAGAAAAAACCTTACATTTCAGCATTCAAGAGGAACTCTCTCAATGGACAAGAGACAACAAGCGAATGTACAACAAAATCCAAATGCCTGAAAAGGGTAAAGCTGCAATTGCAACAGGAAGAGTAGTTTACAAGTAGAAGCCCTTCTTTCTTAATGTTGTTGTGGCCTTCCGAGTGGGCCAAAAAAGAAAAAGAATTCAACTAATGATAAAAAGAAATGGGCAAGAAAAGGCCAGACAAAAATCTAATCTTTCAAGCAAAAATGTAGAGAGAGAAGCCTAACTACATAAACAGAAAAAAAAAAAAAAAAGCGGGTAAAAATGGTTGGAGGGCCTTTGGGTGTTTGAGGAAAAGAGAGGGACCTCAAAGAAAGCTGGAAAGGAAGCTTGGTTTTGCAATGGAGGAAATCAGAGAGAGAAAGAAAATAGTAAAGGAAAAGCAAAAATGAGGTGGTGATGGCCATTTATATCTCTGGGTAAACAAAAAATAAGTATTGAAAGCATATATACATAAGCAAAAGTTTAAAAAAAAAAAAAAGAGAAATTGAGGAATGGAAAGAAAAGCATTTTAAAAACAAAAAGCAATAAGTCAACCCACTCCAACTGGAGAGGGTAGTGAAACAGGAGACTGCTCCTAAAATCTAAGCTTGCCTTCACGTCTACTTACCAAATTGTCCTTTTTCTGAAGGTGTTTTCAAGAATTAGAACATCTTCATCTGTCATGAAAATGGCTTTGGGAGGGTATGATTCAACCCTTCCATCCTTTGACAACTCCACTGTACTTATCATTATTTTCTTTACTTGGCATTTAAATTAAAGCTACCTTAATCATAAGGATATTTTACATACATATATATACATCTTTGTTAAATTAATAAAAAGGTAAATATCATAAAAATTAACAAATTTTGGTTTGATTGTTATTTTTTCAAAACATAAAAAGTAAAGTGTTCATTTGAACACAAAAATAAGTTAATTCTGCTGATAAATAAAATATAACTATAATAAAGCAAATGTGATTGGTTGATAAATTATTAAAATTTTAATTTTAATGATCAATATTTAACTTTTTAATAATTTTAATTATAAAAAAATAAGAGAAATACAATAAAACTTTTGACCAGCCAATACAAATATAAGAGCTATAAAATGATTTATTTTTGCAACTGTTTTCACTTCACAAGGGTAATGGTGTCAATCCAATTTGACCAAACCTAATTACCTAATCTTATGAAGCTACAAAAAGATTGATATTTTATTCATTTGCTAAGTAAACAAAAATGCCTCTTTTGGGTATAGAATGATGGTTTTGGGAGAAGATGAAGCCCCAAATGGGGGTACTTAACAGCGCCTTTGATTTGAAGCATAGCTTTTCATTAAAGGATGTCTGAATTACTACAATTCCTTTTCAACCTCTTTCTTTTTATTAGATGTACAATAAATTTATAAAATAGAGAATTTAATAATAAGCTGCAATTTTCTTTTAAGTGAAGATTATTAATTACATAAGGAAAATCAATATTTTTCATTTAATTTTTAAGTTACAATAGTAATATTGTATTTATGATCATTGAATAATTAATTAATAAATTTAAACAAATTTAAACAATTAAATCCACATAAAATAGTACTTAAACCTAAAACCTCTAAATTATAAAACCTCTTCCTTAACACTAAATCAAGATTTCATTGACATCATTTTTCATTTCATAAAAGCCTATATTATTTGTCCTAAAATTTGAATGTAATCTATCTATGAATATGTGTTGTTTAAAAAAAAATGATGACAATTCATATATTTATTTCGTACTAATTTCATATTAAATATGTATAAAATATGAAAATTATTGTGTTATAATTATTACAAATAGTTACTCAAATCTCATAAAAAATTTATTTAAGATTAATTAAATATTATTTGATAAATAAGAAAACTTACAAAAGAAAAATTTTAAGAACGCATGGATTTTTAATAGACAAGTTTAACTTGTAGAAAAAAATTTTTAAAAGAAAAGAATTTTTAATAAGCAAGTTTGTATGCTTATAAATAGGTAAATTCTCTATGGAGTTAGGTATGAGAAAGAAATATAAGAAATATGTAAGATTTTATGAGATAAATATCTCATAAGACTATTAAAATTTTACATCTTATGAGTGTTTATGAATGTTATATTTTGAGTGGATTAAAAAAGATTGAAAGAGTCCACATAGGTACGGTGCATAAATGTATAAAGGTATATATTTGTTTTGATTGAGAATACTCTATAAGACTAAATGAGATTAAGGGGGGCTATATGTATTAATTTTTAAATGAAATTAATTTAATATATATTTGTAATTTTTTACAACTAGTAAATCTTATTTCTTATCTGTAGATATAGGTCGATTGAACTGAATCACATTAAATTGCTTTTTCTTGTTTGTTCGATTGATCGTTTAATTTTGCTTTTGTTAGTGTGATTAAATTAAAGATATTTTCCTAACAATAATTTATATTGATACATTAAATATGAAACATAATTTTTGTTTTTTATTAAACTTGTATAACATTCATTAAAATTTTAAAATATATTTCTTTTATATAATTTTTTGTACATGTCAATATCTCGTAACTAAAATTATTAAATCTATTATTGAAGTTTGCTTCGTGGGATCTATTTGAGAGATCTCTTGGTTTTTTTTTTTTATATTTTTTAGATTGTTTTAAGGATGTATTTTTCTATAATAATCCATGCTTTAAAGGTTTTATTTTCAAAATATTTGACAGCAAATCATGATGAATAAGAAAAAAGAGTTCAATTTCTTACTAGGACTAACCATTTTGGATCTATTAACAATAACTTTGATCTACAAAATTCAACTCTTAAGTCTTTAGACTTAGCCCCATAAATAGGATAATTATAAATCATGTGATTCAACTTGTGTTAACAATCTAGAATTACTAGGATCATATGGGTTTCATGTGTTTAGAACTAGGAGATCCGAAACCTCACGTGCAATGCATGTGAATTACACTCTTTTTTAGTACCATCTTTTTTCAATTAATTAATTCATTAGTATTAAAAAAGAAGGAAGAAAGGAAATTTATTTTTTGTGGTGAGTTTTTATTTGACTTATTATAATAAATATTATATGTATAATTTACATTATGGATGTGGGACGACTGTTTCAATGCTTCCGACATAACAGAAAAAATTTAAGAACGTAGCTAGCCCATATGGGGAGTGGTATATTTAGAATGTAGAAGGGGAGTTTGGTTAGTAGATTTTTAAATTTTGAAAGGAAAAGTGGTTTTTGAAGAAAATGATATTGAAAGGGAATATATGATTTTTAAATTTTGTTGATTTTAAGAAATATAATATTTTTGTGTTTATTTAGAGAAATATAAGATTATTTAGTAAAATTTTTTTATTATGTTATCTTTAATGATACATAAATAACACATAATATTTATATTTTGTTACACATAAATAAATAAATAAAATAATTTATTTAAAATTTTAATTTAAGTAAAAATATTTTAAATTTTATTTCACATATAATATATATTATTTTTAATTACTCATAAATAATCCTTACATGTGAATAAAAAAAGGAATTTATATAAACTTTTAATTTGGGTAAAAATATTTAAGTTTTATTGCATATATAATATATGTACCAATAAAATTTTATCATAATATAAAATTTTTCATATTTTTATCAAAAATTGTATTTTTAATATTAAAAATATCATCTTTGTTAAATTTAAGAATTCTAAAAAATAATTTTTTCATATTTTTAACAAAAACCATATTTTTTTCTTAAAAATATTGTTTTTGTTGAATTTTGAAAAATAATTTTTTTTCATATTTTCAACAAAAATCTCAATTTTATCTTAAAAATGTCATTTTTGTTGAATTTTAAAAAATAAAATTTTTCATATTTTTAATAAAAACCACACTTATCTTAAATTCATCATTTTTGTTGAATTTTGAAAATTAAATAAAAAGCAACATATAAAATTACTAACATTGTCTATTTAGTTTGAAAATACAATTAAGTAAAGGTAAATAATATATATATATATTTTTAGAATCTAAAAATCTTTACTTTTGTAATGTGATTCCTTCCAAAATTTTACTTTTTGTAATATGATTCTTATAATTGGTTTCGTAATGTGATTCCCTAAAATTTTATAAGATTTCCAATAATATCAAAAAGAGGATAACTAACCTGAATTATAAAGCTTTCTCTCCATAAAGTTTTTAAATTTTTTTACAAAATACAAAATTTATCTCACTTTGCCCTAGATAAATGATTTTTATGATTTATTTTACTCTTCAATATAAAAAAAAAAAAAAAAAACTTCATGATAAATAGAGACTCAAACTGACATGCACATAGCATTTCATATTTCATCCTTTAACACCTAACAATGACCATATTTAAATTCTATTTTTCTAAAAAATATAAAATTAATTCAATTTTTATTTATATTGAGTTTTTATTCATTAGGATTGAATTTGTATTTAGTTTGTACAATTGATTTGAATTTATTAATAAAAATACAATATTATTAATATATACATATTTTTTAAATAAATATTAAATTATTTGAAATTAAAAATACTATAATGTTAAATTATTTGAAATTAAATTTATTTTAAATATTAATTGTATTGAAATTTGAAAGAGAAATTATATTTGTGAAATTCTAGAATTTAAACAAAGATTATATTTTTAAGATTAAAAAAAATAATGGATGTTAAAACTTTATTTTAAAAATTTTGAAATTTTAACAAATATCAATATTTTAAAAATAAAAAAGCGTAATTGATATTGAAATTTCAAAATTATGAAATTTTAACAAAAATCGTATTTTTAACGTAAGAAACATAAAAGATGTTAAAATTTTATTTATAAAATTTTAAAATTTTAACAAAAATGACTTTTTTAATATAAGAACCTTAGGGAATGTTGAAACTTTATATAGTACTTCAAGATCCACTATGTGCCCAAAGCCTTTTGTTCTTCTTGGCATCTATCATTTTTGCACAAATCTTTTTGGTTCTTAAAAAGAAACAATTTGAAAATGTTCAGGTGTCCAAAATGAATTTTTAAATTCGTGGATTTATCAACATCAAATTTGTAAAAAAAGAACAAATTCTTCTTGATAATTAGGTTAGGTATGATGAAAAAAAGTATGAAAAATCTTTCACTTATTTATATTCTTTCTTTAAGAATTACTTCTACCACATTCAAAACATGTATATTATGAAAAAGACTATTTATCTTTACTGAAAATTCTAAAATTTTAACAAAAATTACATGTTTAAGAAAACAAAAACTTAATGAATGTTACCATTCATAAAAAATTAAAATAAAACATAAAATATATTTACTTAATATTATTACGTATAAAATATAAAATATAAAATATATTTACTTAATACTATTACTTATACGTATCATTATCAACATAAAAATAATAATTAGAATTATAAAATTATCTTTATTGAAAATATGAAAAAAATCAAAATTTTTAATTTTAATAAAACATGTTACTTACGTATAACATTTCATGAATATCATGTGTTATTCACACGCCATCAAATACAATATAATAAAAGACTCTATTAGGTAATAATACCTTCCCTTTTTTAGGCTGTTGAGATTATAAGATGAATGACACAAGGAAAATTTTTCAACCAAACCAAGAAATTAGATAACGGAAAGTTAGATTCCAAGAAGAAAAATTAAAATCCAAGAACCAAAAGCCCCCAAGTATTTAGTACGTCTTTTCTTCGAGTAATAAAAAAAAAAAAAAAGACAAATTAGTAACACATGTTGAAGTTGAATTTCAAAAGGCCTAAAAAAATGATAATAATAATAAAAAGGACCTCCCCTTTTTTGATTTATCATATTTGGATACCACATTATGACAGAGAAAATTTAAAATTATAACATTCATGCAGTGATATCAAAGTTAACATATTTGGACACCACATTATGACACAGAAATTTCTTATTCGAACATAGTAGCAACTCTCCTACTATTTTACATCAAGTCATCAACTAATATCACCTTGCTTATCTTCGAACATACCAATTAAGATCACTGGCTAGGAAAACAGTCAACCATGAACAATGTCCATTCTGGACTTCCAGATGAGAATGCTACTACTCATGTTATATGCATTCTCAGATAGTTAAAAGTATTGACCAATCACTCGCAAAGTTAGTGTCTAAAATACAACATGTAATGCTGCACAGGCCACCACTACAGTTGTGAGCCATTCTGCAACAAAAATAGAAGCTAATGATATCAGTTTCAACCTCTACAGTCTTACCTTGCACTCATTAGTGTCTGGATAGCCTCATTGTTGATAATTTAGGAAGGGCCATGTATCCAGTCCTTTGGCAATGAAGATTTGAATATACGAAGCAGCAGCGATGCCTCTCTCCTGCCTAGCTTTTTTATTCCATTGCCCCTATAGACACCAAGTTTAAGTGCTTCTCGTCCTTCTTCCACAGCTCTTTTTCTAACAGCTGTCAGTAAACCTGACCCTTGAGGATCAATGCCATCCTCTAATTTTCCATTTTCATCAGGTTTCTCATTGGTCATGTCATCAGGCTTTTCTACACTTTGATGCTTGTCTTCTCCCTCAGTTTCAGCTCCATCAACATGCATGACTTCATGACCATCAGACTTGCGACTACCCCACCATTTATTTGTAGTGATTGATAAGCCATCAGATGGGAATCCATACTTAAATTCATCTGATATTGTCATTCCTGTCATCAAGCTTTGATGGCCAAAATTCAGGGTCTTCCCAGTTTGTATGTTTTTTGTTCCTTGTTGCTGCAAGTTGGGCAGTGCTGCAACACCTTGGAGTTTGGATGGTTCATTGTTTTGTGGTTGAGAGCTGCAGCATGCAGATCCATGAAGTTGGAAACTTATTAAAAGAATTGTAAGGATTATACGTCAGGAAAGTCTCAAATGGTCAACAGTATGGCATGCCAGTAGGAGAGAAACAGTGTGGTTCACAGTAGTAATCATGTGCAAAGAAGCATGACAAGCATAGATTCCTCATGAAAGAAAGTTTTATATGGTCTTAACGACTGCAATACCAGTAAGTGAGGGAAGGTGTTGAAGAGCAGTAATCAAGTGCGAGGAAGCAACCAAGCAAGTGTACTTGTGTTTTGCAACAATGAATGGCCTTTTAACTTGTAATCTGTCTCACATTTTTAAGATGGGATTGGGCAGGCCATAAGATCAATGACTTCTTTAGTTCTTTTTGATTTGGATAAAAGAAAGAGGTGAACGGCTCAAGTAAAATTATCTTTATTTTCTCATGTCATCTCATGTTATCATCTGTTTGAACGTTTAATCTACACCATTAAGGGAATCCTAGTGAGATTTTTAAGGGAAGACAAGCATGAAAACAGCGAGGAACCAAACATATTACAAACAAAACAATGTGCTCGATATCCTCTTTTAGACCTCAACTTCCAAAAAAAGAAAAGAAAATAAATATGATACATGTATGAAAACAGGTATCTATTCATAAAAGTTTGGAGAGGTTCGCCAATGTTTCCACAAAGCACTACAATGGAGCTTAACCAAACTATAAGTACAAAGAATCCATTTGTGAAGATAATGGGTTGATCCTTGTTTACACTAGATAAGTTCCAAGGATTAGTTTTTCTCTTATCTTAAAAAATTAAAAAGAAGAAAAAGCTCATAACTAATAAGTTCAAACTTTTAATTTTTTGAGGTTTTGTGTTTTACTACTCATTGCTGGCTAGTGGCTATGATATACTTTTTTCCTATGAGAAGATAGATGAATGGTAGATTTTATTTTGCATTATCTTCAACAGTTTTTGTTAGTATTTAACTGAATATTTTTCCCTGCTACATGATTGATTGACCTAAAGTACTGTAAAGCATACTAAAACTGCTCATGGTGAATTATGTGTGTTTAAAATTCAGAGAAGCACAAAACGCACAAGTTATTTTCAAGATGAATCCACAAAAAAATGACTTGAAGACCAAGAAATATCAACACCCATTAACACAAATATGTCCAAGTAATCATGAAGACAATCAAATTGTACAGATCTTCTGAGCAAACCTCTGCCGATGAACCTTTGACAGCTCTGTGATTTCCTTTCTTCTTTCTCTAGCTGCGTGCCTCTTAATTTCTTCAATACTCTTCCCAGCTAAAAACTAGACCACATTACAAAATCACATTATACACAAAGCAGAAATGTCAAGATGGATGAATTAAAAGATATCCCAAGAAAGGAAAAAAATCCATATGTATTTTAACAGTATAAACATGTATAGCAGGCAGAAATAGAACATGGTTATCGAACCAAATTGGTTTATTATTATTAAGCGGGGATTCTTAACTTTACCCATGGCATACCCTCCAGGCCGGTTCAACCAAATTTATCCACACCGAACTTAGCGAATTTAGGAGAATTTACTTTCAGTAGCCTCCCAAAGGATACGAACATAGCCAACATAGAGAGGAGCATACCATCCCCTCTTTTTCACTTGAGCCACCCATAAGTTGGTCAATTCAAGAAAGCAAATGGGTGGAAGACTTGAATTTTTTTTTTTTACATACTAAGAAGCAAAACCACCCATCAGAGCAGATGAAAATTTCTAACCATTTGATGTAACTTTGAATCATAAAAAAAAAAAAAAAGTAAAACCATATATAGAAGAAAGGGGTTACCTTCCGATGAGGCCATCGGTCAAGACTATTTTCACGGCAGATTTTCTTGAGAACAGAGGCGCAAACACCTGAGGGATAAAATAGAATGATAACAAGTTAATAACCAAAAAGCCCAAAAGAATTCTCCAATTAAATGCTTAGAAAAAGAAGAGAAAAAAAATAATTACCAAGAGTGGAAGCAGCGTCGTAAAGAGGAAGAGAGAAGAAATCAGCAATGTCATCAAAGGAAAGAGATTGAGCGGCTGAGGAGTTTGAATTCTGATGTTGTAAGCTCATCGTTTTATCTAATCCTAATTTGAAAAAAAAAAATGGTAAATATAAAGGAAAAAAAAAGTTTTCTCGAACGCTGAGACTCTCTCGCTCGCTCGCTCGCTCTCCCTTGAGTCTAGCCTCTTTGGGTTAAAAGTTTGGATAACTTTATGATATGACACCACTTGGGCCTTGGGCCTATATTTGTGTACAAGTGTATCAATAGCTTGAACAACTTCGAGTGATTTCTTGAACAGAAAAGTAATGCAAGCATGACAATATTCATCTTAAAATTCTTTATGGAACATATTAATAATAGTAGGATTCTATATAAAATGCATAATGATTCAAATTCCTTTGGTTCATGTTAAAAGTTTTAGTTGAATTAAAACTATATATTATTAGAAAGATTTTTAACATAGTAAAAAATAAGTTGATTAAATATAATATTTATTCAATATTTTGAAAAACCAAGAATAAAAAGTTAAGATTAACCTTTAGAAAAATTTATATAACTAAGGATATCGATTTAAGACAAAAAAAAATGATAGGTGAAGACAATTTATAGGAGCAATTGATTGGCAGGCAATCGACCGCCATGAGTTTTAAGTAAATAGAAAAACTTTTGTTGAGAAAATAAATTTGGGCAGTCAGATGTCTAGATAGGGCAATCAGCCGCCTTGGCTGGAAAATACTTTTGTTTTGAAATAACATTAAAGCTTCGCTTATTTCGTAAAAAATAATTTTTAAAAAATATTTATATTTTTTGAATTAAAATTTTTTTTTATTATTTGGATGAGTTAATAAAAAATATTTTTTATTTGAATATTTTTTAGAAAATTTATTTTTTTCAAATAATATAAGTATTACAATCTTAAAAATTATTTATTATTAAAATATATTAAAATTATTAATATTAAAAAATAATTATATTTTAATAATAATATTTAATATTAAAATATTATTTTAATATAAAATATTTAGAAAATATTATTTATTAGTTTTATATTATTTATTAATATATTATAATATTATTTATTAATATATTATATTAATAGTATATTATTTATTAATAATATATTAGTTATTCATATATTATTATAATATTTATTAATTAAATTAATAGTATTTGTTATTATGTTATTTATTATAATATTATTTATTAATATATTATATTAATTGTATATTATTTATTAATAATATATTATTTTATTAATATATGATTTATTAATATTAATATATTAGTGTATATTTATTTATAATAATATTTATTATTATATTATTTATTAATATAATATTATTTATGAATATATTGTAATATAATATTATTTATGTTTACTATAGTTTTTATGTTCAATTTAGGATAATGCCTGCTGTTCATAATAATAAAAAGTTCAATTAGGTATCATTCCCAGTAAGTATAAAATATATTTTTTTATATTAAGTTTGTTTTGATAAATATTTACCAATCCACTCAAATTTATTTTCAGGTTCTTCAACAACCAAAAGTTATCGAATGTGGATATTATATCATTTGTTTTATGAGAGAGATTGTTTTGTATAATCTTATGAGCATACTATTCAAAGTTAGTATTAACACTATATAATAGTAATATTTTTCAATTAAACTTATATAATATTGTGCAAGTTGATTAACATTGACTTCTTACTTTTTGTTTATAGTGGGTGAACAAAGGAAGCTTCATATAAGAAGAAATTCATGAAATCTGCAAAGAATTGTGTGATTACGTATCAATATTCACTAAACCTTAATGTTGGACAACCAAATTGGCTATAAATATATACAAACATTCCAAATTTTTTAGTATAGACACTATGATTGGATATTTGTTAATTTTTATTGGTTTATGTTTATCTTATATCATTCGCATTATACAAATGGAATGTGATTACTTTGGGGCAAATTGTTCATCCTAATGCTAAATTTAAATTCAACTGATTTCATGACACGTACACTCCAAACATTTTTCTATTAATAAAATATGAAATTTATAAATCCAAATTGTATTGTCATTCACACAATTACGATTTTTGTTTTCTAAAATAAATATAAAATTAGTTAATAGAAATATTTATTTCATTCACACAAGTATGATATGCGATCTAAATAAACGAATATATAACATGCAACATAATTTGCATATCTACAACCTTCCCCTTTCTGCCTTAATTAAATAAATATGTTTTAAAAAAATTGTATGAAGCTATATACAAACTATAGTTTGGTCTAGATGTGTTCAGAAGGAGAAAAGTCAAACGATGGGTGATATGTATTATATTTGTTTAACTGTTTTCTAATGTAATTACTTCTAAATACAGGTGGCAAAGCAATGAAATACTCAACTTTGTGATTTTCTTTCAATATATACTCACCAACAGCGATCATTTCATTAAGTGTGAAACCGTTAAGTTACATTATTTTATTAAAAAGTGACATTTTTATATCTGTATTCTCAACTTCTTTCTGAAAGAAAGCTGAAATGTCCTCAATCACATTCACAACCCTATCATATGAAGCACCAAGTTTGCCTATGTGATCAACCAATTCACTAATTGGTCCATCTTCGCTCTTAGAACGTTTCTTGCTTAACAATGTTCTAGCGTTGCTTAGAGCAATTAGACCACTTTCTTGTTCTCCATCTTCTCTTTTCATATTTTCTTAAGTATGGATATCAAACTCTATAGAGAAGTAAGCATCCTCAATAGCATTTAATGATTCAACCATATTGGCTGCTATTTTGGCTCTTTGATCGGTTGCTCTAATGGATTTGAAAATCATTTTAAAATCATCAAATAAAAGGGAAAAATTTGTTCCTTAACCCTTTAGCATATGTATGTGCCTGTCAAAAGTTCAAGCAAATATGAATCAAATAAAAAGAATAGAAACAAAAAAAAAAGGTAAGACATAGTGTAATCTAAAAAATTTAACCGAACTCATTGATCAAAGACTTCTTTTTTAGCTGTGATACATTTTTTTTTATCATTCCACTGAAATTCACTAGAATTTTTCATATCACAAATTGTGTTTTATTGTCTCTTGAGTAGTTTAACCCTAGACTTGATGTGGGAGTGTAGACACCCCATTTTGTCTAAAAATTTTTTCAAAATTAAAAAATGAGATTTGGCGAAAATTGGACTTGATTGGGAAGCTTCGGGCCCAATAAGAAAATTTTTAATTTTAATTTGATTTTATTTATTATTTTTAGTTTTATTTTATTTGTTTTAAAAAGTAAAACAAAGGTTAAAAGTAAAAAAAAAAAAAGAAAAGGGAAATCAGTTTAATAAAAAAAAAGGAAAGAAAAAAAATGTGTTTCATCAAATCTGCAGATTAATGGAATGATTGGGAATCAAATCGTTGGATTTCATAAAAAGAAAATCAAAAGATAGGAAACTCAAAATTAATCACAAATTAAAATAAAATCAAATCCCAAATTAACTGGTTGAATTTTTATAGATTTGAAAGGGATTAAATCTTTATAAGAATAATGAAATTGGATAGAAATAAGAAGCGAAATTAAAAAGTTTCCTTTAGGTTTTCTTCTAGTTTTTCCTGTGAACTTTTGGGATTATGGGTTTTTTGGATTTGGATTTGGTTTGGATCAATACTTTATTTAATTTTTGGAAATGGATTTTTTATTTGACCTTATCTGGTTTTGGTTAGAATTTTAGATTTTGAATTTTGTGAAATTCTAGGAATTTCTCTGAAAGGTTTTTTTGTTAAATTCTAGGTTTTTTCTGGGTTTGTGTTAAATTCTGGGTTTTATATAAAATTTTCGAAGAAAGTTTCAATTTTCTGGTAAGGGTTGTGGCTGCTAGAGGGGTTTCACAATGGCCGTGTTCTAGGTTTTTTAGTTTTTTTGGAAAGGTTTGAAGTTTTCAACGATCGATTGAATTTCACAATGCTAGAAACTGGGTTTTTAATCAGGGTCTGGGTTTTTATGAAGTTTTCGGTGGAGGCTTTAGAAAGAAGGGAGAGAAAATTGATTTTAGATAGAGAGAAAGGTTGAGGCAATTGAAGAAAAAAAAAAACAAAATTTGCCTTTTATACAGAGACAATATAGTGCTGTTTTGAAAAAGATAGGATCCGCATGAATTGGCAAAGATCTGCGGGTGACTCAATGAGTGCTCGACCCATATCACAACATTTTTTTTCTTTTTTTGTTGATTTTCTATTTTGATTTTAATTTAATTAATTAATTAATTTTTTTGATCTTATTTTATTTTATTTTTTCTCTATTTTTATTGGTTCTAGTTCATGATTGAATTAAATTATAAAAGTTGGTAAAATTATTTATTACATAATATATATATATATATATTAGCATGTATGATATCAAATTGTAGGTTTTTATATTGTGTAATTTATTAAATCTATTTTATATATTTGCATGATAATTAATATTATTGCATGATTATATATATATAAATTTTCTACATGATTATTATTATTGCATGATATATTATATTATTTGCATAATGGTTTTTATTTATTTTATTTGATTTCCTTTTCAAACAAAAAAATGGGTTTTCAAAAAATATTCAAATCTTACCAAACTAATGAAGAATTTAAATCTTGAATTAAGTATTATCAAATTATTGAGGACTTAATGAATTTTCTTAAAAAAAATACATTTTTTAAAATCCTACCAATAGACTGAAAGATAATTTCTTAATAGAAAATCTTACAAATATATTGGAGGATATTTATGAAAATAAATTTATTTTTTTAAATTAGGTTTTGAATATCAATGATAGAATTACCAAAAACATTGCAAATAGCAATATTTATTTAAATTCTTAAGTGAGAAATTTTTTTCTAAATTTTATCAACATATTGGAGAATTTGGATGAGAATTTTTTGATACCAAGGTTCTAAGCCTCGTTTTCATAAATAAAAATTTTTATAAAAAAATCAAATGAATCCAACAACGAAACATTTTCAGAGTGAGATACTAGTTTTCATGAATATTTTTGAGGTGAGAATTATCTTAAATTGCTACGAAACGATTGGAGTAATTTTAAGATCAGTTTTTAATATTAAATATTTTGGTAAATCATAAATATGGTTAAGGCTTGGATAATTTGAAATCAAACTGGTACCATTCTTTGGAGGGGTACTGTGAGGGTGTTATAACTCTCTTCATGCGTAACTGCACTCTCAAACTTAAAATATGATTTTAGTATACTAGAATTTATCTTTTAAAGATATCTAAATCAAGTTTAAGACTCATCTTTAAAATGGGACAGATTTAATAAGTGACCAATCACATCTAAACAAAAAATATTGGTGATGACTCCTGAAGTCTATGTCTAGTGATAGTTTCATGGATCTATATGTTATAATAGTTTGGCGACTCCACTGAGGATATCGAGAGTTAAGCCGTAAATGATTTCTTATCATCCAAGCCTAACCTAATAAATTTAAAAATTATTTTCCTTGTTTGTATTTTATTATTTATTTATTTATTTTATATATCTGTCATTCATTTGCACATGCATAACATGAGCTCCACACACAAGTTCTATTCCTTATGAGGGAGTAAAGTATCTACTCTTTTATGAGATTTCATGTCTCCGCTTGGCCTGGCAAAAAACTCTTACTCAAATTGAACCATTTTCGCTTGTAGTCTATAATGGATAAGGATTGGAGTGCCTTACTAGTCTATAATGGATAATGATGTAAAAAATGATTTAAGAACCCTTAGATTGTTAAATCTTTGAACCTAATGTGTAAGTAAACCCTAAGGGTTCAAATCTACGTTAGAGTCATGCCTTTCCTTATGTTCAAAATTTCTAAATAAGACATATGATGAGAAATTTATTCTACTTGTAAATTTATGTATTGTTTTTTTCTGTATATATTATTTGCATACTAACTCTTTATATTGTCTTTGGTATTTATACATTGTCCTTTGTATATATTATATGCCTATTAACTCTTTTCTTTTACCATGCATTCATTCATATCATTAGGTTTAACATAAGAAGTAATTATCACAAAATAATTTTAACAAAAAAAATCTTAGTTACATTTATGGAAAGCCTGGCAAAGCCTTCTGCTGGCCTTAAAAAAAGAGTCTGAAGAGTTGAAATTTACAAACAAAAGGCTAAAAGGAAAGTTTAAGCACTTGAACAAGAAAATGATGAATGGAAAATTTTATTCACTGGCCTTAACATGACATGGTCTTCTACCAATCGAGAACTGGTTCAACTTTTGAAAGAAAATAAACAGTTGCAAGCAGAGCTACAAAAAAAAGATGAGGCATTTTTTAAAGTATAAAAGCATATCCAAATACTGAATGGAGTTATGGTTGAAATTGGAACACAAATGGGAGTTGTGAATAGAGAATGTGAGTAATTAAAAAGGATATATATGAGAAAGCATAACCAGTTAGAGTTTATGCTTGACCAAATCACTATGGCTGCTTACGAAACCAAAAACATGATAGAAAAGGTTTAAGAATGGAAGATAAGGGAGCCACTAGTAGAAAAACATAGCCAAGAATTACTAGATTTTCTTAATGAAGTATAAAGCCAGTATCAATAAATTAGAGATTTCTTTTCTCAGTAAATTTTAGACTTTTTATAGATGTAATATTAGATTTGGTAAAAAAATAACTTTTAATTCAATAAAATTTTTTTTTGATAATAATTGTTATGTGGTAAATTTTCTTTATTGCATTCATGCATTTTTTTATTCATTTTCATGCATAATCTGATGGTTTCATAAATATCCCTCTAAATATGCACCCTAATTATTTTAAATCAAGGTTCAGGGATAGCTTGACCAACTCACCATCAGTATAACACTCTCGCTTGAGTTAGACAAATAAAGTAAGAAAATGCAAGTTGTATTGAGAAATTAAAGAAGGCTCAAGAAGAAATCAAAAGGGAGTTGAACAAAATACTTGAAGCATTAGACAAGGTGAATAATGGAAAGACTATAGAAAAAGATGCTAGACCTAATGACTATCCATTATAGGATATTGTTGATCCTATATATCCTTCTAGTTATGGCCCACTTCAAGCCTAATCCACTTAAAGCACTTCATGATAATAATTCACATTTCTATAAGGTATACTTACACATAAATGCCATCGGCACCAACTCAAGGGCAATTTCAAAGTTTTGCTAATTTTATCTCTATTGAAAAAGGAGTAGAGCCAGTTTCAGTCCCCAATTTAGATGACCTCAAAGAGAATGAAAAGTTGAAATTAAAGGTGGTTGAAAGTTTGAAAGATTTTAAAGTTGATTACAAGATAAACATGTTGAAGAGAGGTTGTGCACTATTGAAAGGATAGATTTTATGGCTCTATAGATGCTATCGGCCTTTATTTGGTCCTAGATGTTGTGATTTTTCTAAAATTTAAAGTTTCAGATTTTAATAAGTATAATAATACTAAGTGTCTGATAACTCATGTCACCATGTACTATCAAAAAATGAATTCCTACAACAGTGATGAAAAGCTATTGATTTATGTATTTTAAGACAGTCTTACTGCTTAGCTATAAAGTGATATGTTTAGCTAGATCAAACTCATATCTGTTCTTAGAATAAGCTTGCTTGCACATTTATTAATTAGTACTATCATATTATTAACTTAGCCTCTGATCGTCTTTCTTTACAAAGCATGAAAAAAAAGGTAACTGAGTCCCTTAAAAAATTTACCTAACGATGAAGAGATATGACTGCTCAAGTTTAACTTTTTTTTACTAAAAAAAATAACTATTTTATTTGTAAGCATTTAAAAGCATTTATTATGAAAAGATAAGCTCGCTTGGGCATTCATCAATCAGTACCATCACATCATTGACTTGATCCCTGATCATCTTTCTTTGTAAGACATGAAGAGAAATGTAACAGAATCTTTTAAAGAATATGCCTAATGATAGAGAGATATAGCTACTTAAGTTCAACCTCTTTTGACTAAAAAAAAAATAACTGTCTTATTTGTAAGCACCTTGAAACCACCTTATTATGAGAAGATGATAAAAAATGCAATAAAGAACTTTATTGACATGATAATCTCATGAAAAATTATTAAAAATGCCATCAATAATGGCAAGCTTGAGGAAGGAAAAGCCAACAGTACCAAGTTATAAGTTTCGAGGGGCAACAATTTAGAGGTTATTCTCCGTATCCACCACCTATTCATCCTGCTTACTACCTTGTAATCAATAATATTACGCAACTCCTTTACCATTATCCAATCATGAATATCATCTACCTAAGCCCTTACTAACCAACCTTTCAAGCACCTACATATGGGTCAAATCTTATCACTACACTAATTTTAAGGCCTAACAGTCAAGTGAATAGTTTAGAAAAATCTAAGGGCAACCAAGAAAGGGCTCATATTGATCTTATCCTCATAACATACACTAAGCTATTATCAAAATTAGTCAAGAATGACTTAATATCCCTAATCTTTTTAGAACCATTGAAGTCATCCTATCCCAAATGGTATAATGTTAATGCCACATGTAATTACCATAATAGAAATATGAGTCACTTTATAGAAACCTATCCTGCTTTCAAGTATAAGGTGCAAAGTTTTTTTCGAGCAAGCTCGGTAAGCTTCAATGAATTAGGGTAGCTGAATGTCAACAAAGGCCATTTGCTTATCCGAAGGCATAATTGTAGGAAGGCTTATTTGAACCGCTTGTCATTTTAGGATTTTTTAGGAATAATGGACTTTTTTTATATACTTGAATTTTATTTTATTTTTATCATTTTAATAAAATTGAAAGATATGATACATTTTGATGACACCTCTTTTTTTGTGTGAATTATCATCATATGCTTTTATCTTTTTACATTTTTTTCTATACTATTCTCAAATTCTAAATAATGAAAGTTTAGACAATCATGACAATAATTCAGAATTTGATTTTGAGAACATCACTCATGTTGATAAATTGAGATTGTTCATTTATTGAGATTGTTAAATAAAAAAAGATAAATTTAACTAAAAATTTTGCTCATTAAAAGATAAGTTGATGTAAAACACAATCTTTGTTTTTGGTCAATGAATGTTCTTTATTGAGAGTATTCATATTTAAGATGAAAAATTGTCATCTTTCTTCTATCATTTTCAAAAAGAGTAAAATTATCCCTTGCTATCCCATTTGAGCTTGTTAAAATTTTTTTTTAAGAAACTTTAACCAAGGATCACTCCCGGGCACAATTTGAAACGCTTGAAAAGTTAAAATCTTTAGTGATTTTAGGGGCGAAGCCCTTTTGTAACTAAATCTTTCTTGAAAAATGATGAAAAATAAAAAAATAAAAAAAAAACAAAGAGAAAGAGAAAGAAAAAAGAAAGAAAAAGAAAAAGAAAAAGAAAATGATGGAGCAAAATATCAAGGTGCTCTACATGAAAAAAAATGATCCTTGGTTTGATTACCTTTCAAATACATTTTGGGCCTATTTTATCCATTTTTTTCATAATCCTTCATCTTAACTTACATTACATGCTTGAAAAGTTCATTTTGATCAAGTATGGATACTCGAATTGAAAAATCATGAATTGAACTAAGACAAATTTGTCATTGGCTTATTTAAGATTTTGGTGTTATTGATGGATAAAAGAGAAATAGAAATGAAAAGAAAATATGAGAAAAGATATGGAAAAAAAGTAAAAAAAGTAAAAAAAAAAGAAAAGAAAAAGAAAGACTTAAATGAAAAATCCGAAAGGATGATTTAAGTAAAAATAAAGATTCGAGAAAACAACTTCATTTGATGATCTCAGGAATATGAATGATGATTAGCTCAAAGATTGAGAATATCGATGGAATGTATTTTTGAGAAAGAATTCTGAGTTAGAGTTTATAATTGTTTGAACAACCATTATTTTGGATGTTAATACTTCATTTCCACAATATTTTACTTTTATTCATCCTTGATTTGTTCTTAACTAGATTTCTTTTAATGAATACTCATTTTTCTTGCTCTTTACCAAATTTGCATCCCCTAAATGAATTGAAAAAATGTATCATATTTGTCATGAATTAGAATGATAATAAATAAATGAATGACAATATTCATAAAATATTTTTTCATTCTTTTGAAAGAAATTCAAGATGAAAGAAGTGAAAAAAGCTTGCGAAAATGATTTGCAAAGGGCAAATGAGGTAACCTAATGAAAAACACAATAATGGATTGGTTGATAAAACCTATGAGTTAGGACTAGATGAGAAAAATAATATGGATTAGTTGCCAGAGTTTTTCTTGAAATGGTTAGTATTGAGAAGCTAAAATGACTGGTGGAGTCTTGAGAACCTTATTACCATAATTGAAATTTCATGGCATTGATGTAGTGACATCTAAATTACATTGTATTTAAATCCTTGATAATTGTATTTGAATCATGGTTAGGGAACATTTGAATCATTGTATGACATTTGTATTTGCATTATTTAGTAAGAATATGGGTTGTTGCATTTGCATAATTTAGAAGGCATTTGCATTATTAGCATGACATTTGTCTTTGTTGGGAGAAAATGTTTGACTTTTGATTCTTTGAATGAGGAAAATATTTCATGTTGAGATTTTTGGATAAGGAAAACTTTCCAAACTTTTAAAGTTATAAAGCTTTTGTTTAAAAGAGCCTTTCGAATGAGAATCTTTGAAATTTTGGATGTGAAACCTTAAAATTTTTTCAAATGAGAAATTTTGAATGTGAAGCCATAAAGTTTTAGAAAAAGGGTTTTTGAAACCTTTGATGTGAATCTCTAAAATTTTTCAAATGAGAATCTTTAAATTTTTGGATTGGAATTCCTAAATTTTTTCTCGAATGTGAATCTTTGAAATTTTTGATGTGAAACCCTGAAATTTTTCAAATGAGAATTTTTGAATTCTGGAGGTGAGCCTTTGAACCTTTTATGTAATCTGTAAAATTTTTCAAATATGAAAATTGGAATTTTGGATGTGAATCACTAACAAAAATCTTTTGAATATGAATATTTGAATCTTGCATTACAGTTTATGAATCTTTACAATGATGAAGTTGAATTCTTTCGAACTTGAAATTCTTATAAACTTTAAATTCTTACGAATCTGAAGTTCTTACAAACCTAAAATTCTTGAGAACTTAAGGCTCTTGCAAACTTAAAATTTTTGCTAATATGAAGTTCTTACGAAACTTAGATCTTTGCGAGTTTGAAAGTCTTGCGAATATGAATTCTTATGAATATGAAAATTTTTGCGAATCTGAATTCTTGTGCATCTTTGGATTCTTTTGAAATTAAAATTCTTATGAAATTGAAATCCCTACGAAACTTGAAACTTTTGTGAATCTAGAACCTTTGAAAGATTGAAATTCTTACAAATCTAGAACCTTTGTGAAATTTGGAACCTATGCGAATTTGGAACCTCTGAAAACCTAAAAAATCTTACGAATATGAAACCTTTATGAATCTAGAACCTTTACGAAAATGGGAATATTTGTGAATATGGAACCTTTGAGAATCTTGAATGATTTAAAAACTTTTGGAATTTTTGTGAAACTTGAAATTCTTGTAAACCTTTACGAATCTTGACTTTTGGCGAATTTTGAAATCATATGAATTTTTTGTGAATCTTCGAGTATTGGAACTTTTTTTATTTTTGTTATGGAACCTTGTAAATCTTTGTAGTTTTTAGATCGTTGAATTTTTAAATTGTAAATCTTTGGATTTTAAGCTAAAATTTTTCTAGACCTGGGTGAATGGATGTCTTTTGACATTTCTTATTTAAAGTTTGTAAAGTCATTTAGCCTCTATATAGAGGAGCCCATTTCTTAATTTAAAGTTGTTGAACCTTTGTATAGATGAGCCCATTTTCTATTTTAAAGTTATTTAACCTCTATATAAATAAGCTCATTTTCTATTTTAAAGTTGTTTAGCCTTTATATAGAGGTGACTATTTATTAATTTAAATTTGTTTGCCTCTGTATAAATGAGTTTAATTTATTGAATCTATGTTTAGAGGAGTTATAAAAGTTTTTAAACTTTATGCCTTTGTTTAGAAGAACTCTTTAAAATTTTTTTAAAATTGCTTCCTTTTAAAATTACTTAAGTTGAACTGAACTTAATGGTTATCTATGTCTTTGTATCATTTTTGTTTCATAGGAATGTGCAAAGAGAAGTAATTGTAGACATCTCATTTTATCGAAGGCATGTATCCAAAATTTTGATTTTGATTTTGTCAAGATTGTCGGGCTTTGAGCCCAATGTATGTTACTTTAATATAGGCTTTGCCCAAACAAATATTTTATTTTTATTTATTTGTTTATTCCTTAATAAAAACTAAATAAATAAAAAAGGAAAGAAAAGAAAATCAAACAAAAAAATTCTAGAAATCCTATATAAGAATCGGGTAAGAGAAATTTTTGAGATATTTTTAACCTGCATAAAATAGGAAATCAAATCAAATAGAATCATAAAGCATCAAAGCTAAGGTTTCTATTAAATTGATTTTATCTAAATTAAAGGAATTTAAAAAATCTTTGAAAATCTTTGACAATCAATGGAACCCTAAAATTTCTGACTAAAAAATCTCTATAAATTATTTTAAGGCTGACAAAGAACAATCATGGAGAAAAAGATTATATGAAAACTCTTGAGAGAAAAAGGAGAGCAAAATCAATTTAAAAAAAGATACGATTTCTAGCAATCGTTTTTTTTTAATTCTTTGCAGAATCTGAAATTCTAAGAATTAATTCTAGTAAACTGAGTAGCCCAACCACTTAACTGAGCCGAGTTTAGGTATTTATTTATTTATTTAACTATTTTATTTACTTATTTATTTGATTATCTATTATTCTTTAAATATATGTTTATAAAAATATATTTTAATAAAAGCATTACCAACATATTGGAAGCCAATCATTTCTTTAAAACAGAGTTTTACCAACATATTGGAAAACTTTATAACCTTTTTTTTATTTCAAAAAAATAAAAATAAAAAGCCTTACCAATAGATTGGAGGATCAATATTTTTATTTCCAAAATAATGTTTTACTAATATATTGGAAAGTCTTATAATTTCTTAAAAAAATAAAGTTAAAAAATAATAAAATAATATTTCTTGTCTTTTTACATAAAATCCTACTAACATATTGGAGGATAATTTTCAATAAAAAGTCTTACCAATATATTGAAGGATATTTCTGACTATAAACTTGATTTAATTATTTTTTAAAGCAAAATTAAATGAATCTGATGATGGAGCTTTTTCAAAGCGTGAGAAATAGTCTCTTTAAATACTTCTGAAGTAAGAAAATATTTTTAAATTATTACCAATTAAGCAATTTAAGAAATTTTTTTTATATTAAATTATTTGTAAATTTTAAATATGCTTTAAGGTTTGGATAACTTGAAATTAGCCTAATACCATCTTTTAGATGGATGCTATAAAGGTGCTATAACCTTTCTCACGTATAACTATACTCTCAAACCTAAATTTTAGTTTCATAGACTAGAATTTTTATTTAAAGATACCTACATTAATTTTAAGACTCCTCTTTAAATGGGACAAATTATATTAACTGACCAATCACACATAAATAAAAAAGATTAATAGTGACTCATAAAGTTTATATTTAGTGATAGGTCCATAGATCTATACGTTATGACACCAGTGATGAAAAGCTTTTGGTGCATGTGTTCTAAGACAACTTTACTGGCTTAGCTACGAGGTGATATATTCTGCTAGATCGAACCCGTATATGCTCTTGAAATGAGTTTGCTCAGGTGTTTATTAATCAGTACCGCCATATTATTGACCTAACCCTTGATCACCTTTTTTTACAAAGTATGAAGAAGAAAGCAATAGAATCTTTTAAAGAATATGCTCAGTGATGGAGAGATATGGTTGCTTAAGTTCACTTCTTCTGATTGAGAATGCAGCAATTATCCTATTCGTTAACTCCTTAAAAAAACTTTATTATGAGAAGATGATAGGAAACGTTACAAAACATTTGCTAACATGGTGATCTCATTAGAGATTATTGAAAATACCATCAAGAGTGACAATTTTAAAAAAGAAAAAGCTAATAGTACAAAAAAAGTGGGATGTCTAAGAAGAAAGAAACTGAAACCTAAGCGATGAGTTTTGAAAGGCAACAATTCAGAAGTTATGATCCATATCCACCATATGTTCATCTTGCTTACTATCCGACAGTTAATAATATTGCACAAGTCCCTTACTAGCCTCATTATCCAATCGTGAGCAACATTGCTCCTACTCCTTATCAACCAAATTTTCAAGCACTTGTATATGGGCCTAGTTTTGTCAATACACTATTTGTAATGCTTTACAATTAATCGAGTGGTTTCAAAAAATTCAGGGGTAACCAAGAGAGAGCTCATATTGATCTTATCCCCATAACCTATATTGAGCTATTCTCAAATTTGGTAAAAAATGACCTAATATCTCAGTTCTTTTAGAACCATTAAAGCCTTTCAATCCTAAATGGTATAATGTTAATGTCATATGTGATTATCATTATAGGAATACAGGTTATTCTATAAAAACATGCCCTATTTTAAGCATAGGATGCAAAGTTTGATCCGAGTAGGCTTTGTGAGCGTCAACAAATTAGAGAGCCTGAATGTCCACAAAGACTCTTTGCTTGATCACCTAGTCTCATAATTTTAAGAAGGATACGTAAAGGCTGATTGAAACTACTTGTCATTTTAGGATTTCTTCAGAATAAAGAACTTCTTTGATGTACTTGAATTTTATTTTATTGTTTATCATTTTAATAAAAGTGGCAGATATGATGCATTTTCATAACACCTCTTCTTTTGTGTAAATCACCATCATAGGTTTTTACCTTTTTTACATATTTTCCTATATCTATTCCTAAATTCTAAATAATTAATGTTTAAAAAATTATGACAACATTTAGGATTCAATTTTGAAATCATCATACATATTGATAAGTTGAGATTATTAATTTATTGAGATTTTTTAATAAGATAAAACACATCTACCAAATAATTTTGGTTGTTGAAAGGTGAAACTAATAGAGTACATGATTTTTGTAATGGTTTACTCAAAAGTCTATTTCTGGTCAATCAATGTTCTTCATTGAGAGTATTTATGTTTGAAATGATAATCGCCATCTTTCTTCTACCTTCACAAAAAAAGTAAAATTATCTTTTACTATCCCGTTTGAGCTTGTTCAATTTTTTTTAGCAACTTTAACCAAGGATCACCCTCATATTAGGGACAAAGTTTGAGAAGCTTAGGAAAATCCTTAGTGATGTTAGGTGCATATCCCTTTTATGCTCAAATTTCTTGCAAAATGATGAAAAAAATGGAAGCAAAAAGAAAAAAAAGTGATAAGGCAAAATGTCAAGGTTCTTTACAGGCAAATCCCTTTTATGCTCAAATTTCTTACAAAATGATGAAAAAAAAAGAAAAAAGAAGAAGAAATTGATGGGGGTAAAATGTTAAAGTGCTCTACATGAAAAAATGATCCTTAGTTTGATTACCCTTCAAATATAGTTTTGAGCCTATTTTATCCATTTCTTTTATAACTTTTCACCTTAGCCTATGTTACGTCATTTAAAAGTCCATTTTGATCAAATATGAACACTTGAATTAGAGAATTATGAATTGAACTAAGGTAAATTTGCTATTGGATTATTTGAGATTTTGATTAAAATATCATTGATGGATTAAAGGAGAAAGAAAGATGAGAAAAAATATGTAAAAAAATGAAAAAAAAGTAAAAAAAAAAAATAAAGACAAAGAATGACTTAAACTAAAAACTTGAAAGGGCGGTTTAAGTAAAAAAAAAATCAAGAAAGTAGCTTCATTTGAAGATCTTTGGGATATGAATTTTGTTTGGTTCAAAAATCAAGAATGTCAATTGAATGTGTTTTTGAGAGAGAATTTTGAGTTGGAGTTCAAAATTGTCAGAATAGTCATTATTTTGGATGTTGATATCCCATTTACATAGTCACATCATTTTGCTTTCATTTATCTTTAAGTTGCTCATGATCATACTTCTTTTTGATAATGAAGACTCATTTTTTTTTTATTTTTTACCAAACGTACATCCTCTAAATGAATTGAAGAAATGTATCATGTTTGTCATAAATTAGAATGATGATAAATAAATAAATGATAATATTTGTAAAAGATTTTTTTTATTCTTTTGAAAGAAATTTAAGATGAACAAATGAAAAAAACCTGAGAAGATTTGAAAGGGGCAAATAAGATGACACAGTGATGAATACAATGATGTATTGGTCAACATAACTTGTAAGTTGTGACAAGATGAGGAAAATTATATGGATCTAATGATGGAATTTGTTTTGAGATCATTGAGAAGTTGAGAAAAAATATATGAGATGATGGAGTCTTGAAAATCTTATTACCATAATTGAAATTTCATGGCATTGATTTAGTGACATCTACATTACATATATTGTGTTTACATTTTTTTTTAAATATTTGATAATTGCATTTGCATCATGGTTGGGACATGCATTTGCATCATGGTTAGAACATTTGAATCATTATATAACATGCATTTGCATCATTTAATGAGAATCTAGATTGTTACATTTGCAACATATAGAGACATTTGCATTGAAATTTAGTGCATATAAAATTTGACTCTAATTGGAGAAAATTTTTTACTTTTGAATTCTCAAATGAGAAAAATCTTTCATGATAAGATTTTTTTTTCTACAGGGAAAACTTTCCAAACTTTTGAAATATATAGCCTTTGTTTAAAAGACCTTTTCAAATAAGAATATTTGAAAATTTTAGATACGAAACCCTAAAATATTTTTTTGAATGAGAATCTTTAGGTGTAAAGCAATAAAGTTTTTGAAAAATAACTTTTGAAACTTTGGATATGAATCTTTAATTTTTCAAATGTCAAATGTTGAAATTTTTAATGTTAATTTTTAAGTTTTTTGAATAAAAATATTTAAATTTTAGATGTAAATCTCTAAAATTTTTTGAATGTGATCTTTAAAATTTTGGATGTGAATTTTTAAATGAAAATATTTAACTATTGGACATGAAATCCTAAAATTTTTGAATAAAAATCTTTGAATTTTGGCTATGAACCTTGAAGTCTTTTATGTAAATCCCTGAATTTTTCAAATATAAAGCTTTAAGTTTTGGATGTGAATCACTAACAAAACTTCTTTGAATGTGAATTAAAGTTTGTAAAACTCTTATGAATCTGAAGTTTTTATGAATATTCCATCTAAAGTTCTTGTGAATCTGAAAGTTATATGAATCTTTGATTTCTTATGTACTTGAAATTCTTGTGAATATACACATTCTTGAGAATCTAAACATTCTTATGAATTTGAAAGTTTTTGCAAACCTAAAACCTTTGCGAAACTGAAATCTTTGTGAAACTGGAACCTTTGAGAAACTTGAAATCTTGCAAATCTAGAATCTTTGTAAACATAGAACCTTTGAGAATTTTGAGTCGTTAATGAATTTTTAGAATCTTACGAAACTTGAAATTCTTGCGAATCTGAAAATCTTTACGAATCTTGAATCTTTGCAAATTTTAAAATCATTATGATTTTTTTTACGAATCTTAGAGTCTTTGAATCTTTTAATTTTTATTGTAGAACCTTACCAATCTGTGCAGTTTTATAAACCTCTGAATTTTTAAATTGTGAATCTTTGGATTTCAAGCTAAAAATTTTGGTACCTTTTGACATTTCCAATTTAAATTTTTTTAAAGTCATTAAGCCTATATTTAAAGGAGTCAATTTCTTGATTTTAAAAAAAAAAACTCACATACCTCAGTTTAGAGGATTCTTGAGTTGAACTGGACACAATGGTTGTCTATATTTTTGGGCAATTCTTATTTCATAGAAAATGCACAAAAAAAAGCTATTGTAGACACACTATTTTGTTTAAAATTTTTTTTAGAATTGAAAAACGATCTTCGACTAAAAAATTAGATGATTGGGAAGCTTCGGGCCCAATAAGAAAAATTTTAACTCTAATTTTAATTTGATTTTATTGATTGTTTTTTTGGTTTAATTTTACCTATTTTAAAAAGTAAAAAAAAAATCAATTTAATAAAAAAAAGAAAAGAAAAACCATGTTGCATCAAATCTGCAGATTATGGAATGATTTAGGAATCAAATTTGTTGGATTTCACAAAAGAAAAATCAATGACGGATCTTCATGTAAAAAAAGAAACTTAAAATGATTCTTAGATTAAAATCAAATCAAATCCTAGATTAATCGGTTGGATTTTTACAAATTTGAGAGAGATTAAATCTTTATTAGAACAATGAAATTGTACAGAAACGGGAGGAGGAATTAAAAAGTTTCCTTTAGGTTTTCTTCTAGGTTTTCCTATGAACTTTTGGGATTGTGGGTTTTCGACATCTAGATTTGGTTTGGATTAATACTTTGTTTAATTTTTTAAAATGGATTTTTTTATCTGACCTTTGGTTTTTGGTTAACATTTTAAATTTTGAATTTTTTGGAATTCTGGGAAATTTTTTGGAAAGTTTTTTGTTAAATTATAGGTTTTTTCTAAGTTGGTGTTAAATTTTGGGTTTTATATAGATTTTTGGATGAAATTTTTAGTTTTATGGTAAGGGTTACAGTTGTCAAAAGGGTTTCATGATGGCCGTGTTTTGGGTTCTTTAGTTTTTCTAGAAAAGTTTAAAGTTTTCGACAGCTGATTGAATTTCACAGTGTCAAAAACTGGGTTTTGACTGGGGTTTGGGTTTTTATGAAGTTTTCAATGAGGATTTAGAGAGAGAGAGAAAGAGAGAAAGGCTAAGGCAATTGAAGAAAAAAAACAAAATTTTGCCTTTTATACAAAGATAATACCTCATTGTTTTGAGAAAGATAGGATCCGCAAAACTAGCTAGGATCCATGCATGACTTGGTGAGTGCTTGGCCCAAATCACAGCATTTTCCTTTTCTTTTTTTGTTGATTTTTATTTTGACTTTGATTTTATTAATTTATTTTTTGTTTGGTCTTATTTATTTATTTTATTTTATGTTTTCTCTATTTTTATTGATTCTAATTGATGATTGAATTAAATTATAAAAATTGATAAAATTATTTATTACATAATTTATTTTTTTAGCATGTATGATATCAAATTGCATGCTATTATATTGTGTAATTTATTAAATATATTTTGTATATTTGCATGATAATTAATATTATTGCATGATTATATGTATATGTATATATTTCTACATGATTATGATTATTACATGATATATTATATTATTTGCATGATGATTTTACTTATTTTATTTTATTTCCTTTTCAAACAAAAAAAAATTTTTTCAATCCCACCAAACTATTGAAAGATTTAATTTTTGAATTAAATCTTATCAAACTATTAGAGAACTTAATTAACTTTTTTAAAATATTTTTTTAAAAATCATAGCACCAGATTGAAGGATAATTTCTAAAAATAAATTTATTTTTTTTAAAATTAAGTTTTGAATCTCCTATGATAAAATTACTAAAAGCATTGCAAATAGTAATTTTTGTGTAAATTATTAGGTGAGAAGATTTTTTTAAAATTTTACCAATATATTAGAGAATTTGGATGAGAATTTTTCGATATCAAGGTTCTAAATCTCATTTTCATAAATAAAAATTTTTACAATAAAATCAGAAGAATCTAGTAACAGAGGTTTTTTTAGTAGGATAATAGTCTGCATTAATACTCATGAGGTGAAAGAGTTATCTTAAATTGTTACCAAATTATTTAAGTAATTTTAAAATTAATTTTTAATATTAAATATTTTAATAAATCATCAATATGGTTAAGGCTTAAATAATTTGAAATCAAAATAGTACCATTCTTCAGAGGAGCGTTGTGAGAGTTATATAACATTTGTCACACGTAATCATACTTCCAAACTTAAATTTTGATTTTGTAGACTAAAATTAACCTTTTAAAGATACCTAAATCAAGTTTGAGACTAATCTTTAAAATAAAATAGGTTCAGTTAGATGATCAATCACATCAAAATAAAAAAGATTAATGGTGTCTTATAAAGTCTATGTCCAACGATAGGTCTACAAATCTATACATTACGACAAAAGGTGGTTTTAAGTTGTGAAGTAGAAATAAGTTGTTTTAGCATTCATTCAACATAATCTAGATATCTACCATGGAATGTCCCATTATCCACTTTTCATCTAAGATATTCTACCAAAGAATATAGGTATTGAACCCGATAGGAATTCTCCTCTCAAATCCAATAATGGTTACTTACCCCTGAACTTTTAGTTCTTCTTCTAGGTAGGCCTTGTATAGATTGTGAAAGATTGGCATCGATGAAAACATATTCAATTCCTAATCACATGGTTAGACATTATGAAATAATATCAATATAGTAAATAAAAAACCCATCAAGGGACTGAATTAAACGAATACACATGGAAAGAAAACAATGAAGTGTGTATTCAAAATTTTAATTTACATTAGATACTTAAGAATAAAAAAAGTAGCATGTAAACATATATTCAACATGCATATAAAGCGAATTCTACACTCAACCATATGGTATATAAATCAAATAAAATGAGCAAATGTTATAACATACAAAAAAAATTTATAATGTTCTTATCTCTGAGATTGCAACCAATGGGTGAACATCTTATTAACTAGATTATCTCTAAACTAAGTCCAAAAATCAGATGGCTCAACATGCATAATCAAATCTTGATGTTCAAATTCATTTGGTGGCTAATGCTTCATTTAGCAACATCAACTTCAATAGGGTCAAAAACTATTTCAAACTTAATAAAATTATGGATAAGGCAATAAGCAAAAATGACTATGCATTATTGCTTTAATGAATAAAATGACTTCTCTCTTAAAATTGCTCATCTAGCTTTCAATATACCAAAACATCTCTCGATACAATTTATTACTTGAGAGAGTTTTATATTGAAATATTCCTGTAGGGTCGTCAGTTAGAGTCTTGCTCTTCAACCACTAAAATGGTATCATTGAACTTTATAAGGTACCAACAAACCTTTTCTATTTGTGTATCTAATATCACATAAATAGCAATTACCTATTATAATGGAACAACATTAATAATATGAAAAAAAGTGTTTCGTTATAAACATAAAATGATCATAATGAAAATAATACATTGTGGGATCCTCAACCCATTCCTATGTTTTATGGCATCTCTTAACACTCTGTCATTTGTTGCAAAACCTTTTCATCCCGTTAGAATATATATAAATTGCATATCTGGGGTGTAAACAACAAGGACATTGGTAACAATATCATTTTTTCTAGTTTTTGTTTCTAGGCCTATCAACGCATCTATATTGACTTTGATGTATGTCCCATCTAAGAAATGCAAACAACCTTTAAACTATTTTCATATATTATCTATTGAATTATCCAATATCAGTTCAAGTTTTTTAAACAATAGCGTATGCAATCTTAAAACAAAATTCAACATAATGTAATTATCTACTAATTGTCTCTCTAGATCTAACTATTTGACGCTTCATAACCTTATTTTTTATATGATGGGCTATAATATTGAGGAAACTAATAATTAGTTCTTCTATTGACATATGTCCAAATGCTTGCAATCTCACTTCTATTTTAAGCAAATGACATAATTTTGCAAAAACTTTTTTATCCATTCTAGTATTATCTACACATTATCTAACGCTCTCAAAGACCATTATATTTAAGTTTAACTATCTAATATGTAGTGTATCACAAGATGTTTCACCTCAAGATAGTCTGTGTCATTTTTTAACATTCATATGTAATAAAGTTATAGCAACAAAACATAACAAATGCAACAAGGTCTCCATTAGGTTCAAATGCATCATAGGCAATGTAACCAATTGCATTTTTGTTTTTAGTGATAATCAACCATAACTGTTTAGAAAACACAATCTCGTTAAAGTTGAAAACATAAATGAAAAGCAAATCTTTGCATATGGTACATGGAATCTGTCAAACATCAAAAAAGAAAAAATAAATCAACAACAAAACATTTTTGGATGAAAGAGCTAAAACAAATAAACTACAAAACACATTTGATATATCAGAAACAGAAAGCCAGAACTAAATGACATCTAAAAAGATGAAAAAATAAAAATATTGGAATGCAACAAATAATAAGATAAATAGGTATAAGAAAGTATACTAACAATTTTTTGTAAAAAAAATGAAGATAAACTTAATAGAATGAAAATTAAATGATGGATGTTGAAGCTAAAGTTGGTTCAAAGAGAAAAGTATTTGCTTTTAGCTGAGATATGTTGAAATAAAAATAAAAAAAATGTATTGGTTATTGAAACATGATGAAGACATCAATTAAGGTATTTCATATATAAAAAAAACTTTATTTGATGTATAAAATATAGGTTCTTATGATTCATGATTAGATATTACAACATTTATATTGTTAAAACACGTTCTTTAAGAGAGTAAAATTTTTTTTAATATGCAACAATTATGGTCTTTGTAGGATAAAATGCCATAATTGATAATCAATTAAGGTATTTTTCCATTTAAAATGCCTTAATTGATAGTTGTTTAAATCTTTATGAAACTATAACTAAAAATCATTCATGTCATAAAATGGTCTTTGAGACATTTTTTTTTTTAATATCATATTAATTAAGGTGTTTCTTTATTGAAATACCTTAATTGATCATCAATTAAGGAGTTTCTTTTATGAAACACCTTAACTGATAATTTTTCAATTAAGGCATTTTTTTCTTAAAATGTCTTAATTGCAACATAAATTAAAAAAAATTTAAATTGTTTATAAAAAATCTACAACTAAGTTTCAGTCACCTTCAGACTTGTTTTTCAAAAGGATAATGGCTATGTGATCAATTTTTTATTTAGGTTAAATTTGAAAATTTAGCAATTTTTCCTATCAAAATTCTAGAATATCACAGAGAAATGTGGCTTTTAATTTTGAGATTTTAGGTACTATTAGGAATATAACATTTTTCCCTTAATCATATTACCTTGAACCGAAAGTGGGAAAGAAATACTGACCATCAAGATTTCGAGGGAAAATTTATGGATTCCCTTGAACAAAATGCACTCTAAGTATGTTTTTGTCATATGAAAATAAAAATTGAAAAATATTTATCTAGCTTATTTCAAGTATGCCAGTAATTCTACCTTTGATTTAACTTTCAAGTATGATCCACTACCCTATTTCAAGTTTGCTAATGATTATAAAATGATTTTATAATAGTAAAAGAAAAGATAGAATTTTGTTTCATGAGAGGAAAACCATATAAAGTTCATATCTTGTAAAATGAAGTGAATAAAAGAGATTGTAACCAAATATCTAGCACCAAATCACAAGCTTATGACAAATGGACAGTAACCTGGACCTTAGTTATCCTAACAAGTAGTTTTTGGTTTTGTTGTTTATGTTATAATTACTTAGAACATAATGGAACAGGCAGGTGAGTTACACCATAAATATAAAAGTTTCAAGCCTTAATCTCATCAAACAAAGATGAAAATTTTTTTTTAAACAATATACCAAGGTTAAAATCAACAAATTTTAACATAAAATCAACATGCCCAATTTTAAAATTAACACCAATAAACCCAAGCTTCAAATTATCATATCTAAGCTAAATATTATTAGACCCAAAGCTTAACAATGTTAAATAGCCAAATCATTGACAACAATAGCAAGTTGCAAAATAGAAAAAATTAAAATGCTTACAAATCTGGTTGAGATACGATGGAATGTTAGTGAAGGCGGCATCAACTCGTAAAGCCTAATGATTGGAGTTGAGGCAGCATAATGGAAAAGTAAAGGAGAGTGAGATTGCAATAAGAGTGGAAAGAAAATTTAAGATTGATAGAGATGAAAAGGAAAGGGCAAAGTTTTTGAATGAATTTTTTAGCAATGATATGATTGCAAATATAATCTCAAATTACAGTTTCTCTTTAATACAAAACATTATAATGTGATTACATCTAATTAAATAGAGTAAGGAATGTGAACTACACCACCTTAATAGTTTTATGAACTTCTATAGGAGTTGGTTGTGTGCTTTTTGGTATTTTTCAAGAAATTGAACTTGGTTTTATTTTTTGGTGTTGGGATTCAAACTCCAAACTTGCTGATGTTAATTTTTAAAGGTGACTACATAAACAATTAATTTAAGCTTTGAATTTTTTTTCCTTTTACATTTTCTTATGCTAAAAAAATATCTTTAAATTATTTTTTTAAAAATAATTCATCATTGTGTTGGGAATATTGACTCAAATCCCATAAGAGATTTGTTTGAGATTTGTTAGAGATTTGTTTGGGATTTGTCAGATATTGCTTAATGGATAAGAAAACTTGCAAAAGAAGAATTCCAAGAGAAAGAGGATTCTTAATAGGTAAGTTTGATTTGCAAGAGAAGAATTCTAAAAGGAAAGGGATTCTTAATAAGCAAGTTTAACTTACAGGAGAAGAATTCTAAGAAGAGAGGGATTCTTAATGGGCAAGTTTGTATGGTTATAAATAGGTGAAGTCTCTACAGGGTTTAGTATGAGAAAAAGATGTAAGAGAGTTATAGGGTTTTGTGGGATAGACACCCCATAGGAGTATTGGGGCTCTACGTCTTATGGGTGTGTATGTTTGTTTGTGAGTGGACTAGAGGAGACTGAGAGGTTTCACATAGGTATGATGTATGGGAGCATATGGGTATGTGTTTGGTTATGTTGAAAGGGTGCACAAGGGTTTGTGTTTGTTTGGGTAGAGAATACTTTATAGGACTAGAGAAGATTGAGAGTGTCTTATAAGTATTGATTGTTGAGTGAGGTTGATGTTTTGATATATGTTTGTAATTCTCTACAACTAGTGGATCTTGTTTCTCATCCGTGGATGTAGGTCAGTTGGATCGAACCACGTTAAATTGTTATCTCTTGTGTGTTTGATTTATTGTTTGATTTCGCTTCCGCTGATGTAATTAGATTGGAGGCTTTTAGCCCAACAAATGGTATCAGAGCTGTGGTGATCTTCAACAAATGATATCAGAGCTATGGTGTTTCTCAACAAGTGGTATCAGACCTGAAGGTTTGAAAGGTGAGAAGAGTTGAAGATTCAAGATGTGAGAAGAGCCGATGGTTTGAGACATGGGAAGAGTTGACAGTTCGAGATATGGGAAGAGCTTAGTTTGAGATATGAGAAGAAGTAAGCTTAGAGGAGCTCGATTCAAGAGAAGAGTTCGAGTTCAAGTTTTGAAGATTGGTTTGTATGAAGCGTGAAGACACAAGAGAACAGAAGATGATTGTAAGACTTCCATTGTAGGTGGAGCCAAGCATGTCTAGCATGAAGACAGATGATTGATGGAATTTGAGTCAAGGTGGAGATTGTTGGGAATATTGACTCAAATCCCATAAGAGATTTGTTTGAGATTTGTTTGGGATTTGTCAGATATTGCTTAATGGATAAGAAGACTTGCAAAAGAAAAATTTCAAGAGAAAGAAGATTCTTAATAGGTAAGTTTGATTTGCAAGAGAAGAATTCTAAAAGGAGAGGGATTCTTAATGGGCAAGTTTGTATGGTTATAAATAGATGAAGTCTCTATAGGGTTTAGTATGAGAAAAAGATGTAAGAGAGTTATAGGATTTTGTGGGATAGATACCTCATAGGAGTATTGGAGCTCTATGTCTTATAGGTGTGTATGTTTGTTTGTGAGTGGACTAGAGGGGACTGAGAGGGTCTACATAGGTATGATGTATGGGAGCATATGAGTATGTGTTTGGTTATGTTGAAAGGGTGCACAAGGGTTTGTGTTTGTTTGGGTAGAGAATACTTCATAGGACTAGAGGAGATTGAGAGTGTCTTATGAGTATTGATTGTTGAGTGAGGTTGATGATTTGATGTATGTTTGTAATTCTTTACAACTAGTGGATCTTGTTTCTCATCCGTGGATGTAGGTCAGTTGGACCGAACCACGTTAAATTGTTGTCTCTTGTGTGTTTGATTTATTGTTTGATTTCGCTTCCGCTGGTGTAATTGGATTGGAGGCTTTTAGCCCAACACATTGCAAATTACTCTATTTAAAAAGATAAAAAAGAAAAAAAGATAATTTGAAATTTAAATAGTTTGTAAGATAATAACAATAAGGAATGGGAAAAGACAAGAACCATAAACATGCAAATATGTTTTAAGAATATAAATTAAATTGCAGCCTATAAAATAAAAACACATTTCATTAACATCTGTATACCCTATATAAAAAATATCCCAAATGGGACGTGATAGGTGTATTCATGCTTTGCTTTTTGGGCTTTTTTTGTTGTAGGGTGTAATATTCAAATTCTTTTTTTTTCTTTCTTAACGTGTGTGTGTGTTGACAAGTGTATTCACATGTGTTTTTTTTTCTTTCTTAACGTGTTTTCGTTAACAGGTATATTCCATTTGGCTTTCGAAGAGAGTAATGTTGGCATGAAATGGACAGAGTTAATATGTTTTTTTTTCTTTTACTTTTGGTTTTGATTTGTTTTTTGATGTGTTTTTGGGCAGTTGTATGTGTTTTGCTTATTTCCTTTTAGTTTTGGTTTTGGTTTTTTTTTTAGGTAAATTTTTTTTATTCTTTTGGTGCTTTAATTGAATGTGGATTTTTTTTTTTGTTTTTTAGGTTTTCTTATTAGGATTTTTATTATAGACTTCAATTTGTTAGAATGATTTTGTTATTAAAGAAAAAATTTTCAACGTTATGTTTTTTGGTCTTTAATTTGTTTAAAATATTGGTTGTTTGGTTTGCATTTTTAAAAAAAAAATATTTTTCTGAAATATTTATTGCATGTTGATTAATGGTAATCGAAATAAGTTTTTTATGGATTGGTGTGTGTTTTTTATTTAATTAATATTTTTGGGTCAGGTATTATTGAATATTATTGGGGATTAAGTTGAAGGTGAGTGGGTGTTTTGTTGTTTTTGTGATTTTTAGGTTTGTTTCTCTATTTGGATTTTTTTTTGTGGATTGTGTTTTTTTTTCTGTTAAGCTATGTTTTTTATGTTTGGTTCTTTTAATTTTTTTGTTTTTTTTTTCTTGGATGAAGAACTATGAATATGTAAACATTTTTTGCTTAAAATGTAATTAGGAGATACAGGATAAAGTAAAATAATACAATTTATAAAATTTTTATAATCTAATCCTTCTATTTCACAATGTAAACAAAGAGTACAGAGCCTAGCATATTTCAAAAAGACATAAAACCTATACAAGTAATAGAGAAAAAGGAAGTTGCTCTAGTGAAGTTGGTAAAATTTTATACTCATTTTTCCTTTGAAATTTCATCTAAACATTAAAACTTTCTCGAAAGAATGGAAAATCTTTATGCTGTAATACGAAAATAGGAATATGTATGAGTTTTGTATGCCTTTCTTACAATAGATCAGAACACAAAAAAAATAGTAATAGTTTCTTATCGTTGACTTAATCACTTTTGCAAATTCTTGAAATAGAGCCTAATATTGCTCAGATAGTGAACAATGTGATTACACTTCCAGAAATTAAGGAAGTAGCACGTTGCTATCCTCTTGAGATACCTTCGGATAAGCAAGTTCAGAAGGAGTGGACCTCTATTGTGTGTCAAGTAACAACATTGGGTTTTGAGAGTTTTGTGGGAAGTTAGTATATTTGAATATACTGTGAGTAGACAAATTAAAGTTGAATTCATAGATTTAAGCATAATTTTGGTTGCCAAGATACATTTCCTGATAAACATCACCAAAAGATCATGATTAAGTTTAGAATATATTCTTTTGGTTAAAAATGAGACTCAAAATGCTATAATCTCGAACCAACTTTTGTAGGTTGATGGCTGACTTTTAAGGTTTCCCAAGAGTCAATGGAATGAAAGTTAATATTTCCTGTTATCATGAACTCTTGATCTATGTATTAATTTGCTTCCATCATGCTACAAGCTTCATAAGACAAAGAGGGTGACTTGAATTGAAAATAAGAGAGCTAGAAGGAAAGAACTGAAAAGAAAAAAAACTAGAGCTAAAAAGTTAGAGGGGCTTTCCAAAGACATTGATAGGTATTGTTATCATTGGGTCTACTATATCTCTTTTATTAAGTATATGCTTATTATCAGTTGGTGGTTCTGGTTGAAAGAAGAACTTATAATTATAGTTAAATATTACATTTCATATAAGAAATCAATGAACCAAATCACAAATTAACAAACTAACATGCTTATATGTTTATGATTATTTTACTTTTGAGGACTATATTGTGCCTATCTAAAACATGACTATATTTTGCTTGAAATTGATATATTGTGCCTTTTAAAACAAATTAACTATTAGTTAAAAAAAATAACTTGGTTGCTTGAAATTTGTTTAATATTGAATTACTAAACTTTATAGAAGATAATGTCAAAACATGAAACAATTGGCACATAACGTGGATTATGTGGTTAATACTGTTATATATTAAAGAAGATATATAGAGTACCAAGGTTCTATTTATGACAATATGAAATATTAAAAAAAAGTGTAATGAAAGCATTATTGAGTTTACATATGTTAAACGAAATATATGTCAAGTTTTATTCCCTACATTAGCAATTGAAAGCAAGCCAATTTAACCCATGTTAGTGGACACTGGATACTATCAAAATGTCTTTTTCTATTTAATTTAGAGTAAAACAAAATATCTTATGGGCTACCTTTTTTGTAGCTCATCATCATGAACCTTTTTTTTTTTTTTTTAATTTGAATAAGAATAGAAGCTGATATTTGAAATGTCTTAAATCAATCTCAAGTTTCTTTCATCTATATTTTCCCAATCAACTAGTGTGTATCATATTTCTAAACTTAAAAATTTTAGTCAATCACTTCATTCAAAAAAATCACTACCACTACTTAGAATGACTCAATTCAATAGATAAAAGGTCAAGAAATCATGTTACCTAGAAAACAAATGAATGGCACTAACCACCACATTTTCACAAAAGGTAATGATCTAGCGATTGATTAATAGCTGAGTAGAGATCGAGTGACTAATTTATAGTTGAGAATAGAAGCTTGTAAGTTGCCTGTAAGTTGGAATCCTCTACGCATCCATCCTTGCAATGCATGAATGCTTTCAAAGTTGTTGAAATCAAACAAGGAAACATTGATCCATCATCTTATGAGAGGTCATTATGTAAGTTTTCATCAATATTTTTGTCTTTTATAAATGATAATAATGGGGTTTTTCCAATGATCTCAATTATGAATCATAGCATCATTCTACCAATGTTTTATGTGTAACTTGCATGGTTTTACATAAAACCAAATATATTAGAAGTTTATCTCCGAGGATTGAACAAGTATTCAACAATTGAGCCATTTGTAATTGCAACAAACAAGCAACTAAGTATTTATTATTACAACCGATCGAGTGAAGCTGAACCTAGCATTAGTTATACATTGAAACAAAATTTTATGATTAGGTTGTGAATATCAAATAATGATTCAGTATTTTAATATAAACAAATTAGAGTTTATAGAGTAAGAAGAGAGTAACAAAATAATATAAAAAATAGAAATTAGAAAATAATAAGCATCATAGCGAAAATTAAACATACCAATTAAACTCATTGAAAATGATCAAATTGATAAGCATAAAATTACTTAAAATGAAAATTATTTAATTAATCAAAAATTAAAATTTTTTAAAAATTATTTTCAATAATTAATTGAAATGACAGATTGATAAATTAAATCAATTTGAACTATCAATTAAATTAAAACTGAAATATTAACATCCTAGCAGCAAAAACGCACTATTGAAATGCACCATGTTTTAACCGTGCTTAGGTGGCATAGACATATTTGCAAGTGTATTCTTGCAAAAGTAAAGCGGAACGCAGAGGATGGATACTCAACAAATATCTACGCAATACGTATTGATAAAAAATTTGTACAAACTACAAAGTCATAAACCCTCCCTTCGCTATTGTGCATTTCTAAAACCCTAACCTAAGCTCTGTTCTTCGCTGTTACAAATAACAGCTTTTCAGAAACAAAGAAAAACGATGAACACCGTCTTAAAACGCACAGCTTCCTTAGTCTCCCGGCGGATTCTTACGGCCTCAGCCCAAACTCTCCTTCACCACTTCCACTCAACAGCAGCGGCAGCTGCAAACACCACTCGAAATGCTGAGACTCTTTTTGTTAACAGATTCAGATCCTTCGCCAGCTTTCCGGGGTCCTCGGCCAGGGGGTTCCACGCCCAATCAGGGCCTTTGAATTTCAGGGCATCGCCGAGTTGGAAGGCGGAGTATGCCATCGAGGATTATGATGACGAGAAGGGAGGTGATGGGCTTGAGATCTCTAGTCTGGGCATTGCTCCAGAGATTGTTTCCGCTTTGAAAAATAAGGGTATCACCAAATTATTTCCTATCCAGGTAAAGTGAATATATATTTTGATTTTATTTTAAGCTTTTAGCTTTTAATGAAATTAATGAAAAAAAAGAGTTAATTTTTCTGAATGTTTTTTTGCCCTTTCTATTCCACTGTAGAGAGCGGTGTTGGAACCGGCAATGCAAGGAAGGGATATGATTGGACGAGCTAAGACAGGGACAGGCAAAACACTTGCCTTTGGGATTCCTATAATGGACAAAATCATTCGATACAATGCTGAACATGGGTTTGTCCATTTTTTCCCTTTCTATTACTCTTAAGTTTGCTGTTACAGTTTTGCTACTTTTTTTTTTAACTTTTGAAATGAAAAGGTAAAAAAAAGTTGTTTTGGTTTCAAAAACTTTTTGCATAGCAAAATGCATAATTGTGCCTTTATTATGAGTAAGCTATGTTCGATTTGTTTTATGTTTTAGCCATTTGCTTACTTTTAATCAAATTGTAATAATATGATACTACTATAATTTAGCTTTTTAATAGTTACTTTTAGCTTTTAGCAACTACTGATGAAGCAGAAAGTAAATAGCAAGCCAACAACCTCACAGAATGGTTTAATTTGATTCTTTCATTCACATGGAAGATTGACCGGTTGATTGATTATGGAAAATTTCTATTCTCATTTTAATTATACATGTCATTTTGTGTTAAATATGCAGGCGAGGTAGAAACCCCTTGTGCTTGGTTTTGGCACCAACAAGAGAACTTGCTAAACAAGTTGAGAAGGAATTTCATGAGTCTGCCCCCAACTTGGATACAATTTGTGTTTATGGGGGTACACCCATTTCCCGCCAAATGAGGCAACTTGACTATGGTGTTGATGTAGCTGTTGGCACACCTGGCCGCATTATTGATCTGCTCAAGAGAGGTGCTCTCAACTTAACAGAGGTTCAATTTCTTGTTATTGATGAAGCAGATCAGATGCTTCAAGTTGGATTTGCCGAGGATGTTGAAACCATACTGGAGAGGTTGCCTGCGAATCGTCAAAGCATGATGTTTTCAGCAACAATGCCGAAGTGGATCAAAAGCCTTACCCAGAAGTACTTGAAGAATCCCTTAACTATCGATCTGGTTAGTGTGCATATCTACTTTTCACCAATCTCCTATGCTTATGGTTATGATTTCTTGCTTCTAGTTATTGGTTCATCTCCTCTATTTATATGCGGCATATCTTTTCCTATTGTATTGATGCTGTCTTTGGTGCGTGCTTTTTATATTTTAGGGATCTAAAAATTTTCAATGCCTTGCATGTTGAAAGTTGTGAAGTCATAACCCATAAGCCACTGCTAAAATTTAGGTTATTTTAAAATCTAATTACGTATGAATTCCATTTTTATTTTTTCTTTCTCTTTTGTTTATTTATTTTTCTGAATGATGACGATAAGCACTGGTTGAGGAAAAGACACATACGTATAGCACCGCTTATTTCTTGTGGCTTATATGCACCTGCAGGTTGGAGAATCTGATCAAAAGTTGGCAGAAGGAATTTCCTTGTATTCTATTGCAGCAGATATGCATAGAAAAGCATCAATTCTTGGTCCTCTAATAACAGTAAGGGTCATGGCATTAGGGATATATATTTTTTTCCCTGCTTAGCTGTTTTATCTTTTGGGTTTTTGTTTCTTTTATTTTTTCTTTTTAATTTCAGTTCTGGACCTATTACAAACACGTTATAGTTTTTGCTCAATTATTATTGCTTCTCTGATCATCAAATCCTTTTTGTTAGGAGCATGCAAAAGGAGGAAAGTGTATTGTTTTTACTCAGACTAAGCGTGATGCTGATCGACTGGCGTATGCCATGGCAAGAAACTTTAAATGTGAGGCTTTGCATGGTGACATCTCACAAAGCCAGAGGGAGAGAACTCTCTCAGGCTTCCGAGATGGGCATTTTAATATTTTAGTTGCTACTGATGTTGCTGCTCGTGGTCTTGATATACCTAGTGTTGACCTGGTTAGTTTCACATATTAATTGCCTTTAGCAATTTTAGCTGCTTTTATTAGAAACTTTTGTTTTCTCAGTTGATTATGGATGATATTTAATATTTTCAGCTCGTGATGCCAGACACGTGTCTGGTTTGTTGTTTTCTTTGTCACGGTACCACTTTAAGGATTATCTACTTCTTATGGGTCTGTACAATTTGTCATACTAGAAGAATTTATCTGCTCTAAACGATGCATGATGGGTTGATTTCCTATCCACCCATGCAAAAAAAATTTTCTGATGGTTTATTGTGATTGGTTTCAATATTCTGCTCTTTTCTGTTTGCAATTGCATGCTGGCCTGTTATTTAGGCCATTTTTGGAGTATTGGGCCATAATTGCTAATTGTTAAAATAATACAAATTCTACAGACATGCTTTCTGTACGTTAAAATAGGAAGTATTGAAGGAAATAGATCGGGCTGCCATTGTTTTCCGGACTGCTAATTACCATTGATTAAATTTCACAGTATTACTCTCCTTTGGAATCCTTGATGATACCTATAATGCCAATTTTCGTATATTCTAGCGTCATTTTAAAGAAGGCTTCTCCATGCGTTGATATTGTGGATTCTAAAACTGCTCTAAATTGTTAATTTGCTTCCCCTTATTTGCTTCAGTTCGCTTAGCTGAAGTTGTAGAAAATTGTATGTGAGGCTGTATTTTCTCTTAAGGTTATAGTATTTGATCTTTGATGTTCAACAATTAATATAGTTTGAGCTCCTTTGTAAGCTGCTAGCTTTATCTCCTTGTTAGACTTTTAATGTTTTCTGATTAATCTTATATTCTTACATAGATAATACATTATGAGCTTCCAAACACGTCTGAAACTTTTGTTCATCGAACTGGCCGAACTGGTCGTGCTGGAAGGAAAGGAAGTGCAATTCTTATCTATACTCAAGAGCAAAGTAGGGCTGTTAGGGTTATTGAACGAGAAGTAGGATGCAGATTTTCTGAGGTTATATCCTGTATCCCTTTTGATGTGCATGCTTGTTTTCCTTTTTCGTTTTTTCTTTTTCTGGGGGAGGGGAGTTAAAATCATGATGTTTTAATATCTTTTACAACTTTGATATATCCGTATATCAGGGATTTGAACATTAGGAAAGTCAAAGAGCTTTTAAAAGCTAAAATGAAAATGTTTGAAGTGGGGCTGGCAAAAGTCAAAAAGTTCAACTTTGAGACTTTTTTAGAATTTTGGAAGTGGAGCTGACTAAAGCATTAAAGCTATTTCAGCCTTTTGTCTTTTTATGTAATCAAAACTGGTTTTTACCCCTGTTTTTATCCGGTTTTAGTTAGTCTTTAGTGGTTCGTGGTTAATAATATCCTCTGAACCAGATCCTGTTTTTACCCCTTTTTTTACCCGTCCTGGTTTCAGTTGAAGGATACTGTTTTAAATGTTGTGAATGATGCCAATTGTAGCCATATTCATAGATGATGATGTACGCTAATAACCAAATTCCCATATTTATGATTGTAGTGCTTATGAGTATTTCACCTGAAAAATATACATGAATTTGACATTGATTGCTATGTTACTGTATATTTTCATGAATTGAACTTATAGACTGATCACTTGTTGATTTATTGCAGCTTCCTAGGATTGAGGTTGAGGGTGGGAGCACTGGCATGTTCAATGAGATGGGTGCTGGTGGTCGATTTGGGTTATTTAGAGGTACACCAGATCGTAGATATGGTGATATGGGTTCTGGTCGTTCTGGTAGGAAAGGGGAATATGGATTTGGCCGTCCTGGAGGCAATAAGAGTCCTGGATTTGGTCGCGCTGGTAGTCAGTTTTCTGGTGAGATGGGTGGCTATGGAGGACCTAGCTTTAGTCGCTTTGGTTCTAATAATTGGTCTGGAAACCTTGGTGGTCCTGCATTTGGTCGTCCAAGTGGATTTGGGGATTCAGGTAAATCAGATCGTTCTAGCGGCTTTGGTAGCTTTGGTCCTAGACGTACTAGAGGATTTGGAGGCTTTGGTTCAAGCAATCCAGATAGATTTGGTGACAATCACTCTGGTCAAACTGTTGGTGGCTTTGGGAGCTTTGGTTCAGGTCGTTTTGGTGAATTTGATGAGAATCATTCAAACCAAAGCAGTGGGACCCATGGTGATTCTCAATCTAGCCATTTTAGCAGCTTTGGTGGCTCCAATGTTGATGATGATCAGAGCACTGGAAGAAGACCCTTCTAAATTCTTTTTAGGTAAGCATGATATAGGCAAACACATCAAGGAGTTCTCGCTCTCTGCTTTTATTGCTACCTCTCGCACCTTTTGCTTTCAATTTGACATGAACCTTTTACCTATGAACAGTGAATTACATGCATTTTTGCAAGACTACCTGGTGCCACCAAATTTTTATGTATTCTTAATGCTAATCATTTGTCCCTAATGTTTGTGTGAAATTGGTTTTCTTTGGTAAAGCCTTCAAAATTGTAGTGGATTAAATTTAATGCATGATGTTGGAAATGGGGTTTGATATTTTGAAAGTTATTTGCAACAAAAAACACACTAAAAAGAAAACTCACAAGAATGTGAATAATGATCGAATCTTGTTATTAGATTAAAGAGATAGAAGTTCACCACCATGACTAGACACTAAAGGATATAGAAATACCACCCTAAGAACTCTAATAAAGGATATAGAACTATAGAAGTTCAGCAATCTAGGAGCTTATAAATAGGCTTGATTTGTGAAGAGAAAGATCAAAATCCCATTCTTCATTTGTAAGAGAGATCTTAGAGAGTTTGTTTATCCTTAAGCAGTCTTTTAGATTGTTCTCAAGTTTTGTATTTTTTAGGTGGATTTCTTAGAGTGGTGAATTTTTATATTTCTGTATCCTTGATTAGAGTTCTTAGGGTGGTGTTTCTGTATCCCTTAGTGTTTAGTCTTGGCGGTGAACTTCTATCCTTTTAATCCAATAATAATATCTGTTTTTATTCAAAATCTTGTGAGTTGTTTTTTTAGTGTGTTTTCTGTTGCAAATAACCTTCAAAATATCAAACCCCATTACCGGCATCAGTGCATATATGGTCACTAGAAATACCATTTTTCTGTCTCCTGTTCATGGTTTCTTGTCCTCTAGAAGTGGAAAAATGCCATGGCATAGAATGTAAAGTTAATGGCTGGTGCGTTCAACTCTTTTAGTATATTGTTTTGGATTTTCTTGTATCCAGGAAGGAAAGTTCCATGGAAGGCAGTAAACTTTTTTTAATATTTATTTAATCACTCGAGGAACAATGGTTTTTCTTTCATTTCTTTAATTATTCCTTATGTTTTGGTCAATCATATATAATTTTTAGAGGTATCTTGTTGTAATCTTTTGGAGAGCTTCAATTATATATGTTCAACAGTGCTCTTCCAAACTTCTAGCTTGTTGAAGAGCTTGCAATGCATGCATGTTAACTAAATATCCTTGTGCTGATAATATTCAAATAACCAAGTCTTTGTGTGGTTCATACCTATCTGAAGAAAATAAATGATTTTCATTGAAAAAAACACTAGCAAACACAAATGCCATCATGAGTTTAATTATTCTTTTGCATTGACTGTGGATTCTATTTTCTTTTTGGTTTTTGGTTATAATTTGGTGGTGGTTAATGTGTTTTCTTTCTTTGAAATTATGATGATTGGAGGAGGAAGAGATGGTTGGCACCAGTGGAAGCAGGTGTTGAGTTTTGGTGACAGGCCAAGTAGGGGAAGGTCTAAGACCAGTGTTCTGAAACAATGCCTTATTTCTTGAATTTTTGGGCTTCAGAGAGGAGTGACGATCCAAAAGTTGTTTCCCTCACTAGTATTTTGCATTGACCTTTTTTTTTTTTGCCTTCCAAAGCGAACCTTTGGAAAATGCAGAAAATGACTTCTCAAAAGTAATTTGCATGAATGGAGTTTATAAATTTTGGCTGATGTAGTGTTGCTTTTTGAGGCTTTATGTTCATTTTGCTCAATCACGTTATTTTGATGACAAAAAGTGCATTCAGTGCATAAACATGATTCTTTTATCAGGTAGTTTATCTATTTGATAATATAAATAAGTTCACTGATATATGCTAGACTGCTAACATGTGCATAGTTCATCCCCGTGACCATTTGCTAGGATGTTATCCACAGGCTGTAGTGGCCTATGATACCTTTGATTTTCATAAGCATTTATTTTGGAATGGCAGGGAAGAAGGCAGCATTCCAGTGACAGCTTCTGGTGGGAAACAGATTCTCAGAAACAAAGATTCTTTAGGAACGTGAAAGTTTGTTGGGAAGTGAGAAAGAGGTAGACCCCCAATCCTTTTCCTCTTCCCTCCCCATTAGGGCATAAGCCTACTAATATCTACTAGTTATTTGCGTGGGAATGTTTTTGGATGCTGGCTGTTGGTATTGAAATTAATTATACGTGAAGCAAAAAAATCTTCAGACTGATCATGTATTGTGAATAGGTTTCATAATAGAATTCATTCTGGGAAAGTAGCCTCATCCTCTGTCTTCTTTTTCCCAATCCATTTCTACTGGTGTTATGCCTTGCCTAGGGGTGTAAATGAGATACCAGTGCTTGCAAATTACTCGAGTTCGATTTATATAAAACTCGAATTCAGCTCGATCATTGTCTAGCCGAGCTTAAGCTCTAACTTGGATAGCTTGACTTATCGAGCGAGCCAAATTTGAGTATTCTAATACCCGGTTCGAGTAATTTACGAGCTTAATCCAATTTTTATATTTTATTATATTTTTTATTATTTTATCTTTATATATATCAATTCGAACTTGAGTTCGAATATAAATAATCGAGTTTGAAGTTGAGCATGAGAATCGAGCTCGTTATTTATTCAATAAATGAGTCTCAAATTTTATTTTGAGTTTGAAAATTTGAATTTGATCGAATTCAAGCGGAGTTTCGAGTCAAGCTTGTTTGTTTTATTGTATCGACTCAGTTTGATTAGTTTGCTTAAGATTTCTGGCTTTCACTTCCCCAAAATCCTGTTGTTGTTATGATGTTCCTTCCATCCAAATTATTTTGGTCGGACTGAGCTAATTGTGATTGATTTTGGGGGTATTTACATGCTAACGCAGCATCAATTTGAGCCCGATTGTAACATCAACCTTTCAAAGCTGTAGCTTCGAAATGAAGGGTCATTTCACCGTTGTTGGTTTGTTTTAATCATTAAACAATTTGACAAAGGCCTCACTTCCTATGGGTTTTCTTTTAATGGATTATCGTAGATCATCCTTACATTGTGATTGAAGCATTTGCAATTTTGATTGCATATTCTCGTAAGGCCTTTATGTCATTGGAAAATTTTCTTTAAAAATTCAATTTAGTTGGTAGGGATCAAAGTGAGACAAAAAAGGTGATCTGTCACTGTTTTCATTTATTTGGGCGTTCCTTTTGTTTTTAATGTTTTCCAGCAATAATGGTGGGAATATATTAAGCATTTATTTTTAAGTTTCATTTGAATGTGTTGTGAGAGAATTCCCATCCCCGTTTGCATGTCGTTTAATAATTGAATCCTTAAGGTTCAGTTATAAAACACAGTTACGACACGGTGAGAGTCCCCTCACAACACAAACAAAACACAACCAAAGGGATCCATTGGATGCTAAGATTAGAGGAACAGCATGGAATTGATATGTGAAATCATTCAAAAGTTGGAATGAATGTAGACTATATGTAAAAACTAATAGATATTTGATAATTATAACGTTTTGAGAAACCTCTTTTTCTGTCCTCATTACAAATTTTTGTAAAAGAATTAATGACTTCTTTTTTATTTTTTATTTTTAAAAGGACTTCTGGTTTTCCTATGGCTTTTACCACTTGAGTTTTATTGTGCTATAATTAGTGGAAAAAGTTTGTTCCTTGAACTTGGTAAATTTTCAATGAGTCCTTTATCTTTAACCTAGCTTAGTTCTTCAAGTAGTTTTTAACTATCAGACAAGTTCAGAATGCCCCGAAAGCATTGCTAGGAGTTGATGAGAAAGTTGAAATGTGACATGATATTTGTGCTAAGACTCATTTTCATTTGTTTATACTTAGTTATTCGTAGTTGAGATTGAAACCTTTTTGTTAATTACTTATCAGCATATAATGCCAAAGTGGTAAACAGGAAAACTGAAAAATTACCCAAAATATCTATCTTTAAGAGAAACCAAATTTCAAAATGAATTTACAGACTACAGGTTTTACATAATGGTTTCTACCTCCCTTAAAGCTAGCATTGTGACTATGAATAAACCAACCGAGGTTGGTCTTGCGGTGGCCTTTGCTGGTCATTGTCGTGTTGGTTTTGCAGCAGTATTTGTAAGCCTTAAATCACAAATGTTTAAACTACCTTAAAGCATTCTTGCTCATTTTGCCCTTTTTTGGACCCTAAATTCCAGTCTGTCATTATGCACCCCACCCCCCACCCCCCCCCCCCCCCCAAAAAAAAAAAAACCTAGGCCTTTTATTAAACCAAAAAAAAAAAATCCTCCAAAACTACCTTATAGATAGGCTTGTTATCTCTTTCCCTCTTTCACCCTCGTAGTGGGTGTCAAAGTTCTAGTAAAGATAACAGGCCAATCTGTAAATTACATACTATGCTATTGGTTATTTGGAAAAAGGAAGAAGAAAAATTATATATAGTCTCATCAATCAGAAGGGGTCAAACTGATCATTTTATTGATAATCACTCGTGTATTTCTAGTTTTAAGCAATGGATTCCTTGAGAACTCTAGCTCTGGTTTTTAGCCCTTCATTTTATCTTAATCAAAGTGCTTGGCAAAACCCATTCGAAGTTGGGGATTTTCTCATTTACATCATTTACCATTTATGCAGTAATGGAATCCAATGTGATTGTATTATAACATTAACATATTGCTAACTTTAATTATATCACAAGTCGGTCATAGTGATAAACTTGAGTTAAAATGTATGAAATCATGTAGCATTTGCATACTACAGATTACAGAACTAATCCAGTCCACATCTAACCCAAAGCGTGGAAGTATAGCCATCTCCGTCACCTGCTAAGCATTAAAGGAGCTAAAACAGCCCCCCAAGCCAGTTGTAAATCCAATTGCTCTGATCACATAGAACCAATCCACTTGAAGTCCATTACCTTCATTCCTGGTGTTGGGAATTTTAGTATTTACACTGCATTTCTGTGTCACTGGAGGTCCACAAAGTCGGTTGCCAGCGCCAGTAACTGAGTGCTTGAAGGGATTTTTCCGATCAAATTGTTATTTGACAAGTTTAAGTAACTTAAAAATGTCTAGTTTGTTATGCTCTGAGGAATTGAACCAAAAAGTTGGTTCGTAGAAAAATCAGTAGAATCTACTGATGTCATAGCACCAATGCTTCTAGGAATGCTTCCAGTCAAATAATTATGTGACAAATTCAATGACTGCAATCCTTGAAGCCTAATTATTTCATCAGGAATCCTCCAAGTAAGTTATTTTCTGGAAGTTCAATAAATTTTACAAAACTCAACAGTTCTGCTGTATTCAACCTTTTATCCCTTCATCACAAGAAATGCATGGTAAAAAGAGCTAACATGATAATAAGTAGTATGCAAACTAGCTAAGATAGAATCATCAGGTTTGAACATGGCACTGAAGTTACCGATACATTTTGGCAAAACATCCAAAGAGGTTGTTATGAGAAAGATCCAACGCTTGGAGAGAACCAAGAGCGCACAACTCATTCGGTATGGAGCCATGAAACTTATTTGAACGAAAACTCAAAATTATCACTCTGAAGGCTAAGGCCAAGCCATGCCGGAATTTGAATTGAAATCAAAGAATGCGCGAGGGTAACTAACTGGTATAGATGGAATCTGTCCATGCATTTGGTTGTGCGAGATATTTAAATAGTAAAATTGAGAAGGTACTAGCAAAATGCTCACCAGTTGTCACGAGGATCCAATATCAAAAAATGAAAATATAATTTTTTTTCAAATTTTGTATAAACCAACATGCTATAATCATGATCAACATATAAACTACAAAACTTAATAATTTTTTAACTTAGGAAACATAAAAATCTTACCTAGTTTCATCAATTATTTTGTTTCCCTTAAAGATTGTTTGCTAAATTGTTTTCGCTTCTTACTTTTTAATTGTCTCCCAAAAATAAAAACAAAATGAGTATTGAGATACAAAAGGCAAATACTGTTTTTAAAGAATAAAAAATAAAAAATTAATTTCTTCAACAACTTAAAACACATAAATTTTCTTTTATATTTAACAAAGATATTAAAATTCGGTGAATGAAATTTTGTATGTATACTTTAACACATATATAAGTCAACATAAATTCAAGATACTTGTACCTTGTAAATTATTTAATGAGATGCTAAACTTGTCATTGGTACTGTCTAGATTGCTATTAAACTTTCAATTCATGGTCCGGTCAATAATAAGGAAAACCTTTCAAGAAATGTTTTTCTGGGCATAGATATAAAAAAATAATAGGTTTGAACAAATTATACCAAAGCAAGGTAGTTGATATCATACTTTATGAAATGCCTTAAAAATATCAATTGTTTGAAAAGAAAAAGATACATATAGTATGAAAGCACAACATATTAATTTAGATTAAGTTTTTTTCAAGATGATGGAAACTTTCATTTTTATTCATAGATAGAAAAATCTAGAATGAATGTGTGCTAAACTCAATAAAAGATTTAACATCACTTACTCTTGTCAATTATCAAATATATACATGATGCAAAACTTATAAACATAGAATCCTATGGTATAAATGACCTCTAACTCATAAAAAATAAAAAGACAGTGCAACCAAAATGACACTCAAGCGTATAAAATTTGATACCTTGCACTCTCAATTTGATGTAAATATAAGAACATGTGAAATTTTATACTGCTTTTGGTGAAGAGTTTGAAAAATTAAAAGGACACAATATAAAATGATATAAAATTTTGATAAAAGCTTGAGTTCGTTATTCATCAACCAAGCACATTGAGATAAAAGACTTGAGAATAATTATCAACATAAATCTTTTTGCCACCTCACAATCATATCACTTATAGAGCCAAAATTTTTAAAACTTTAATAAACAGATCAAAAGAAAACAATCAACAATTAGTCACAATTTAGAAGCCAAATATTTGAACATTATCATGGTAGGCATTGGTGTAGAAGAGTTTGGATTATTCTTTGTTGTGTCTATCATGGATAAAGTAAATTTCAAATGAAGAAATAATTTGGATTAAGAGCTAGGGAATATATGATTGTGTACTATACAAATTCAATAAATTAAACAAAGCAATTCAATAAGTAAAATCAAATACATGACCACGCTAATCCTTTTGATTATTCGATTTTCGAATGTATATGAATGGTCCAATGGTAGCAAAAATTCCTCCTGATTCTATTATGGTAAAATTTGATTGAATATTTTATATAAATCCTTTATTCAAGACTTTTTTTTTTAATTTTTTTTAATTTTTTTCTATATTGGCTTACAACCTTACTAAGACAATAATGGATTCAAGCTTAATTTTTCATTATTTAGCCTAAAAAAATCGATAAGTATGGACTATGGGCTATATTAAGTCAAAAATAGAAAAGAAGATGTTTTTTCTTCTCTCCTTCCTCTTCTTAGATCTTTCACCTTGGATGTTTGGGTCAGTAAGTTATTGATTTGAATACTATGCTATAGGTTTTTTTTTTTAAATATTAATGCAATGTCAAAATATAAATATTAGATAACATTTTTTTTACTTTTTTTAAATATATAGAAAGATTAGAAAAATAACAAAAGATAACATGATAGCTTTCAAAACGCCCGTTAATAAACTCAAAAAGCATATATAGTAATAATTGACACCATTAACAAACTTGAAAAGAATATGTAGTAACTATATTATCAAATGCCTGCAAAACCATTGAAATGGAAAAACAACCAATTGAGTCAAATTTGAAGCCTTAAAGATATATAAGTTATTTTGACACTCTTAACTTTATATTTTAGCCCTCACCATGATGCACAAAATCATGAGATTTATTTCGAAGACATAAGATTAACTCATTTTCTCCAATGAATGAGACCCTATGATCAAAAGATATCAATAGAAGTATTATCAATAAAAGTTATTTCGGTACTTTTAACTTTATATTTTAGCCCTCATCATGATGCATGGAATCATGAGATTTATTTCAAAGACATAAGATTAACTCATTTTCTCTAATGAACCCATGATCAAAATATATCAATAAAAGTATTATCAATTTTCTTTCGCTTAAGTTTGAGCACATTAAATTTTTGCTTAGATGAAAAAAAATCTTTTCAACCTCATTCCAATTTCAATGCATTAATTTTTTAATTAGGACTCCACCAAGTTTGACTCGTTAAACCCTAAAGAATAGCTAAATAATTTAAAAAATACGCTATAAATAGCATTTAACTATAAAAAAAATCTTTACACTAAACATATTTAAGCAAATATTTGATTAAAAGTGTTTAAAAATTTTAGTGAAAGAAAAATTTTAAGCTTATTTTATTAATTGAGAAAGGATCTAACTGTTTCTTTTTCTTAGGTAATTTTTGGGCAATAGGTTGACTAGGAACCCAAGAATTTGGTGGTGGTGGCGCAAAGGTTCGGAGTTGAGCAATTGGCTTAACAAATGGTTGGGGAATAGAAGGTTGAAGATTTTGGTTTAGATGTGAACTTATCAGAAATTTCATGACATTTTGGGGCCCAATCCTAGATGCTTAGAAATGAGGTTGAAGATAGATATGAAAAAGGATGTGAAAGTAAGTTCGGATTTGAAACGATTGGTAAAGGTTGTATACCAAACCTTTTGTAGCATCAAGAAACAAAATATAAATTAAAATCAAAGAAATAAAAAAGAAAATAACTCAATGTTAAAGAAAAAATAAATAAATAACTGAAATAAATTATTCAATATAAAAGCTTTTCCTTTTTTTCTTCTATTTTCTTCCACATTTATTTTAGCGGTGCTAGATACTTTTTTGACACCAATCATTTAATGACCGTTCAATACAAAACTCTTTTCCTTTTTTCTCTTTTTCTTCTTCCACATTTGTTTTATCAATGCTAGACAATTTTTTTGATACTAATTGCCTAATAATGTAGCCAATCAAAGTTTGGTCGCTTTTTTTTTCCCTTTTGTTCCTTTTGTTTTTCTCTTCTTTCCTTACTTGTTTTACTATAGTATTATCCAACAATAAACAAAAAAAAAAATACAAAAAAAGACATCAAAACCTTCCAAATTTAAAACGTCAAATATAAAAATCTTACTTATCCTAAATATTTAAGATCTTTCTAAAATAATTTATCTTAAATTTGTCTTAATACTTGAAATATCAAAAGCAAAAAAGAAACTAAAAGTGTTAAACATCAAATATAAGATGCAAAAAAGATCCTAATAAGCTTAAGCTAATGACAATTGTAACAAATTTTTGCCAAATAATTTTTTTTTTTTGTAAAAATGTTTCAAAATTTAAAAGAAAAAAAAGAACATTGCAATTAATATTAAAAAAATCATAATTAAACAGATAACATTTTTGTTCAATCAATAACAAGATCTAAGAATTCTATGACCTCATATGACCTTCTTCCCATTCCTTTTCTCTTTCATCTTTTTACTCGCCTTATTATTTTTCTTTCTTATCCTATTCCCCTTAAACTTTTCAATGCATCCATGCTTTTTTTTTTTTTTTTAAAATTTTGATAAGAACAAAATGGAGAGTAAATGAGAGACCAAAGAAAAAGAAGTTAAAAGAAAATTGAAAAGATTTTTATCAATTTTTGACATTTTATATTTATCTCTATGATTTTTTTTCTATTTTTAATGAATATCATCAATATAAAACATCACTTTTTTTACTTTAAACGCTAAGTTTTTTTTAAAGTGCATGGATACCAATCTCCAAAATAGATGGAGAAATTACAAAGTGGAATAATTGATCATAAATATTTATAAGTTAACACTATGATAAAAAATAATTAATGAAATAAATCATTTATATGTAAAATTGGTAAAAAGGAAAATTAAAATTGTCTTAATCACTCAACGGATAATGATGTAAATTTTATCAATATATATATAATTAATTAACACTAAATGTACATAAATAAAATTTTAAACCTTATATTTATTAATAAATATGAAAAGATACGTATAATTACAAAAAAATTGTTTTCATAATATTTTATATAATGAATAATAGTGCATACGTTTCAAAATTAAGAATATAAGCTTTACTAATGTTCACATAATTTAAGATCTTTGAACATATATTTTATTTTCTTGGTACATTATACCTATATTTTATTTGTATATACATATGATAATTACTTGTAATTATCATTTGATACCATTGAATATTAGGATCATAAATGTAAATTTAATTTCCTTTTTTCCAATTTAATAAACTGTCGTTTCTTTTTAATTTTATTAATTATTTTTTACTTTGACATCCAATAATTATAATTTTTATTAAACAGTTATTTTTAAAAAATTCCTTCAAATAAAGTTTAATAGAAAAAATTGTAAAATTTATTATATGGATCGATATTATAAGATAATTATATATATTTTATTAAATGTACATATAATATATTTTTCTATACATATCATAATTTTATATCTAATTAAACATTAAGATAAAAAAAGTAATTATATATTTTTATTAATTTAAAATATTAATTATTTCTAATTAATTGTTTTTGTCATAACATTAATTAATAAATAATTTTATCTTAATATCTTATTTTGTAATTTTTTTAAAAAGAGGTACTTGCTTACCTATTGATCATTTTTATGTTTAAAAAAATATATAAGAAACAAAAGAAGAAAAAAGAAATTGAAGAGATAATATGTTGCTTAAACGTGGATGCTTGAGAGAAAGTCAACGCTTGATCAAAATTAGTAAAATTAAAAGTATTAGAATGAAACTCTCATGTTATTGTGGGATCGTCAAATGTATGATAATAGCATAATTTAGTCTCTAACATCTACATTCAACATAGATTTGGTTTAACAAAATCACTCATAGATCTCACATTTATTTTGGTTTTCTTTATCACATATCTATAAAAACACTAAATTATTCTCTTTAATGACACATATCATAGACTTCACATTCATTTTATTAAACCACTTTAATTTAATGATTGAATATGCTAAACCTAAATCAAATTCAAATGAAAATCGAATAACCTAATTTTTTATATGAAATACAACTAATTAAAAACATGTTATGCTTCTAGCAAAAAAGTGTAATGATTTGTGTAACAAATGCATATCTAAAAATATGCCATTAATTAATATATTAATCTTATTGTTAAGCTAGAATGCTAGATTAACTTTGAGAAATAATGAAAAAGGTAATCCCACAGGCACCTGTTTATTCATATAAGTTAGTAACCACAGTAAAATCATCTGTGTTTAATTCTATATAACTTTAGGTCTTATTAATTATGGAAGACAGTTTGTAAAAAACCTTTCTAAAAAAAAGAAGCTTTTACAAGAAAAATTAAAAAATAATATTCCTTTTGAATGGACAATACAAGACACTGATATAATCAAACAAATTAAGTCAAATTTAGTATATATTCTTAAAGTTTATCCTCCAAACAAGGAGATTTACTTATACTAGAAACTGATGCCTCAGAAGAACATTGGGGATATGTTTTAAAAGCAAAAGTTCAAAATAATAAACTTATTTGTGGTTATAATTCTGGAAAATTTAAACCAAATGAAATTAAGTATATTATTTTTGAAAAAGAGTTATTAGCAATAAAAAATGGTATTACTCATTTTCATATATACTTAGCCCTAGAAAACTTTAATATACGAATAGATAATCAAGCTGTTTGAGATTTCTTTAAAAATAAAAAGATTGTTACTAATTCAAGAAGGATTAGATGGTATGATTTTCTTTATTAATATAACTTTAATATTAAGTTTATTAATGGTAATAAAAATGTTCTTGTAGATTTTCTTAGTAGGCCAAATGGATAGAGATAAAAAAAACATCAAGAATAAAAAGAAGAATGGCGTACCATTCAAAAGAAGCACACCAAAAAGGTTACTTTTTTATCATCTTCCTCTAAAAATCCTAACCTATGATATTCACCATTTATTTACCCACCTCGAGGATATATCCCACAAATTCTTCCTCAAAGGCTATACTACCAATTCCCTTCTCAACTTGCATTCCAACCAGTATTGTAGCAGTAAAATTTTTTTTAATTTGCACAAGATCCTAATCAGTGGACTTCTGTTTCTTATTCCTGAGTTGTTAAACAAACAAAAAATCTTTTACAACCTCTAAATATGCCTGGTATAGAAATAAAAGATTTCTATAATCCTAGTATCAACTCAAAGACTTATAATTTTTTTAATAATATGCGAAAATCTCATCTCTTAGACAATAAGTCTCAATGTAAAAAAAAGATGACAAAATTAGCAGAATTTTTAGCTAACCAAGCTAAAAATCAGGAACACTTTGAAAATCTAGTTTTTAAAAATCTTTGTTCTTCAAACCTATTAAAAATACAAGATATTGATTTCTTTACTCTTGAAGAAAACTAGTATACTTTTGAGGAAATAAATAATCTCCTTTAACTTTGTGAATACTTTGAGCAAAAAACACATTTTGCTTAGTTAATAAAATTAAAAAGAATTGTATTATTTGAAAAAGAAGCAATACTTTTAACCATAAAATTATTTCTACAAATCAATCAATTTCTATAAGAGATTGAAACTATTGATGGCTTCATGAGAACCTTTCGCTAATAATTAACCTAAAACAAATACCCTCTCTTAAAATATAATGCCTATATAATGTATAAACAAAATTAAATACTAACAAATAAATTGAATTAATAATCCAAAATAAATAAATAATAGAAATAACAAAACAACCATATAATATAATAGAATAATACAATATGATATATACGGTGTTCTAACTTTCGTTATTTTCTAAAAAAATGACGGCATGGCTCTACCCTAAGCAAGCTTCCTATGACTCATTATATGCTGAGTTGAGATTTATTTATTTAAAGGTTCTTAGATCAAACTTTCCCAATCTTCACCCATTATAGGCTACGAATAGAAAGGGTTCAATCTGAGTAAAAGTGTTTCACTAGCAAATGCAAAGGTTATCACCTCACGAGAGCGTAATTACATTACTTTTAATAAGGATAGAATCCGAGTCTAGAGCTTATACATGTAAATGAATAAGCAAAAGTGTACACAGCAATATATCAATCAAAATAACATAAAGAAATTATAAATAATGAAGTCAAAACAGGATTATAACTAACATGTCATTTATTTTATTATTTGTTTTTTAAAAAATTAAAATAAAAGAGAATTAAATTAAATATCAAATAAAACCAATTAAATCCAAAACTTTCGATAATGCATAATTAAAATTTTTGGCCTGACACTTAAAAAGTTCTCAATGAAGTTGTAAAGTTATCATAACGTATCCGTTCAGAGACTCAATCACTAAATGAAAAATTTAAAATCGAGAAAACATAATGAGTCGTCACAAATCTTTTTGAAGGTGCAAATAGCCACCTAAAATTTTTTATTTTTTTTAATAAAACAATAAAATATATTTAAAATTTATTAAAAAATAATTTTGGTCTATAAAAACAAGATTGAGTTTGATAGTCAATTACGTGTAAGGAAGGATTGGCACCCTCATAGCACTTATAAAATTAGTACCAATTAATCATATACTATCTATAATTTTTGATAACATGATTTTTATTTAAGATTTAATAATATTCTCTTTTTTTTTTTAAAAAAAAGGAAATCAATTAAAATAGTTATCTAAGAATATTATGAAAATCTGTAGATTAAAAAAATATATTATAATTTTCTAACATCTAGGCAGAATTCAAAGATAATCTTTTTCGTCTGAGATTCACCATAAAATTCCTTTAAAAGTAAAAATAACATTCTTTGGCAAATGTTAACTATTGGTAACTCTCCAATATTTAAGTAGAGTACTAAAAAAAATTATCATCCTCGGAATGCTATTTTAATTTTATTATTTATTTTTTAAATTAATTTTTAAAAAAACCTTTAATGCAGTAAAAATGAAAAATGATATAATTAAAATTAAACCTCAATAATTAAAATAAATAAATATATATGTGCATAATGAGTGCAAACATTAATCTAAAAATGAGATATATGTAAACAATGATAACTGATGATGAGATGCGCATTTAAGATTGGGTCCTTAAATATAAAATAACCACTTAGATTGTCCAACCTCTAAGCAAAGTTTAGGTGTGACTATTTATATTTAAAATCTCATTATTTTTTATTTAATTCTATTATTTTATAATACAAAATTAAATGAAAATTTTTAATGAAATAAAATTTTTTAAATACCTTATCATTGAGGTGGCATTAGAGAACAGATTATTACACGAAATATTTTTTTTTTTATAAATCCTTAAATTTTATAATGGTTTCAAGGTTTTTGGTAGACTTAGGGCTTAGGGATTCATCTAGGGTTTAGGGTTTCACTTAGGGTTTTGTTTAAGATTTTGTTTTAGGGTTTCAAAAATTTAAAAACCTCTCTAAAAATCTTTAACTTATAGATAAACTTTTGGAGCAAGCTCGTTTTTTATATTTTTCTAAAAAATTAAATTATTTTTTATTATTATTATTATTATTATTTATCTTTATTATTTATTATTTTTATTATTTAATAATTCTCTAATAACTAAGCAAAATTATTATTTTGAAAACAAAAATTTTAATTCCATGAACATGATTATAATAATAGAAATAATAATACAAGAGATATTTAAACATTCATATAACCTAAGCTTTTTGTTTATTTTATCTTATTATTTTTTTATTTAATTCTGTTCAACATCTAGGCAATATTTTCAAAATTTTACTTTTATCATATTTTTATTTTTTCACATTTATTATTTTTATTTTATTTTTTTAAGAAGCATGATGGAATTAATAAATTTAAAGGGCATAGAGAATAGATTACATCTAAAGTAATTAAAAACATGGGAAATTAACTTATAAAAACTAAAATAATCATATATTGGTAACAACAATAATAAAATAATAGATAATAATACCAACAATAATGCAAAAACTATTCAAACATTCATATGATCTAAATTTTTTATGAAAAATTGTATTATTTGGATTTTTATGTTTATTATTTATTATTACTTTATTCTTTCCTTCTTTTTCTTTTTTTTTTTTTTTAAAACCTCTTTAGACAATATATGCTTGCATGAATAACCCTTTTAATTTTTCTAAAACATTTTCTTTCGGTTTCTTTAAAGTTTATGTCTTTTTCTTTCTTACTTGTCTCTTAAAGCCAGTCTTTTCTTTTATCTCTATATACTGTTTAGCAGGTGAATAAAGCACTTATCAATTGTAAACCTTTATTAACTTTATACGTTAAAGTCACTTTCTCACCAAAGGCTTAATGTTAAAGAAGAAAAGAAAGCATTAAAGCTCACCTCGTGCCTCAATTAAACAAAAGCACTTAGCTCCCGCTTTTTAACATTAGACATAAGGAAACGCTTTCAAATAAAAGGAAGTCCCACCCTTTTATTCAAAGTCAAATAAGTTTTTAACCAAGAAAGACATAGGAGTTAATCATCAAATCAACTTATGCATTTAAAAAAAAAAAAAGAAAGATTACTTGCTACCGTTGAATGCTATTGTTGCTTGTCCTCTTATTTTTCTATTAAATGCTACTGCCACCACCAACATTTATTATCTTTTTTTCTTTTTTCTTTCATCAATTTTTTTTTGCATGTCTTTTTTCAATTTTTTTTATGTTGACAGCTACTTTCTTTTTTAGTTTTTACTTCCACTAATTTTTATTTATTTTCGCTTGCTCTTGCTCACGTCCTTATCGCTGCCTAGTTTTTTATTTGTTTATTTTTTTTACTGTAGACAATTCCTCATAGCCTTTTTTTTTATTTGCTTTCTCTTACTGTTGGCACACTTTTAGCCTACTTTTTTTGTTTTTCAAGGACTAATCTTTTTTTTTGTTTTGTTTTCTCCTTTCCTCTTCTTCTTATTATTGCTGTAGGTTTTTACTTGATGGTCGATGCTCTCCGTTTCTACCTTCATGCCTAGCTTTGCTAGCTTCTTCCTCTTCTGGTCAACTTCTTCTTTGTTCAACCACCTTTTTTTTTTCTTCTTTACTTGCTTGTTTTTCATCTTTCTTTTTTTAACTAAAAGCTCTCCATTTTTTTTTATTTTTTGTTTCTGCTTTCTACTGGTATTTTTATTGGTCTAATTTTTTTTGTTGCTCTATGTCTTCTCTTTTATTTGGTTTGGTTCTTTCTTCAATTTTTCTTCTCTTCCTAATCCCAAGCCATTTTTTTTTGTTTTCTTTTTTCCCTATTTTTCATCAGTTTTTTGTTTTCCCCTCCTTCCCACGTCTTCATGCAATTTCTTAATGTAGTTTTTTTTAACAATTTTATTTTGTTTTCCCTTATTTTTACATGACTTTTATTCTCAAGTAAGACCAAATAAACCTCAATGCAATTTGCAACATTTTCAACCTTTTCACATTAAGTTTGTATGGTTTTCATTTCATGATTTCCTCTCATCTTTTCATGTGAGCCTTTTTAGCCATTTAAAACAAATTTTAAAAAAGCCAAATGGGCTATTTATTTTTCGATTAGGGCCATGTTATGGGCTTTAATTAGGCTATATTTTATGGGCTCATATGTTTTACTTTGGGCCAAACTCCCTTTTATTATATATTTATATATCTTGTAATATTTTTAATTATTTTTATATTTTTATATAATTTTATATGTTTTATATGTTTTTATATTTTTATCTTTTATATTATTATTATTATTATTATTATTATTATTATTATTATTATTATTATATTCATTTAATGGCCAACAATAGGCCATTAATAGGGTTTAAAAAGAAAGTCTTTTATTGAGCCTTTTATTGGGTCATTTTGGCTTTCATTCAAGTCTATGTAATAGACCTTACTATGCAACTCATATTGGGCCTCATCTTTATACATTTAAAAATAGACTGTATAATGGATCTGAAAACTTATGGTTTGAGCCTAATTGTAAAATCAAACCTGGGTTAAGGGGATAAAATATCCTAAACAAAATTAAATTTTTACATTCTCTATAAATTTTGGTGCTTCATTCATCCTTTGTAATGTTGGCCTAAGACCTAGACCAAGTTTTCCCAACATATGTTTAACTATCATTCTAGTAGTCTTTGATAAGTGAGGTATATGTATAGCTGATCTTTCTCTTACATACATGGTATTGACAACTTCAAAAGCACAAAAAGAGCATTCAAGGGCTTCTTTTGTAGCTTTTACATAAAAGTTGTCAGAGTCTTGGTTACCAACATGTGTTCCTTTCTTTTAACACATACTTACTTTTTATTAACCATAAACTTTACCTTTAATGCACAGATGATGATACGGCCCTAATTGTGTGGATCCACAATCTTTCCCGTAGACAACTGTATGATGGTGAAATGTCCATGACTTGGAATTCCACATTAGAGGTACAAAAACCCATTTGTAATAGAATCTTTATGTCTTCAATCAACTCCTTTTTTAACCCATTGAAGGCTCTGACCACCATGTGAGTATTCTTTATGCATGAAAGATTGACCAGTATCTTTGTTAAAATAGCCATTGGCATAACATTAATAGATGATTCATTGTCATTTACAATTGTGTTTAGCTACAATATAGTTTCACCCCTTCTCTATATCATATATGCCAAAGGCACCATAGCCAGTAAATTTAAATCATACAAAAAATGTAGAATTATAAAATTGGTTAAATGCTCAATTTTGGTTCTAAGTTTTAGGTTAATTCTCAATTAAGGACATAATGTTTAATTTAATTCAAATCAATACTAAATATTTTCAAATTTGCTTAAATAAGGATTTTTTTATGAAAATTATATAGATGTGCGTTAATTAGCATGATTTGTTAAAATAAACTTCTGACATGTTATTGTTTTGTACATATGATATACGAGGTGGTAATTTAATAAAATTAAGATGTTTAAAAAATTAAATCCCTAAAATTAAAGACTTAAACCCTAATTTAAAACAACCTAAACAAATAGTTTTTGGAAAAATCGATATCTATAATTTCTTGTGTTCCAAATAAAAACCAAAATTAACCAACGAATAAAACCCAAAAAATAAATTTTGAAGAGAAAATAAAAACCCAAAAAATAATAAATTCAATCAAACTAAAAACCCAAATCAAATTCAACAACAAACTAAAAACTCAAATCAACAATAAATTTGAAGGAAAAATAGAAACCCAAAAGCAAGAATTACCAAAGAAAAGAAAAAACCCACTTAATTCAAAACATAAAGTAAATTAAATCAAAATCAAAGCTATTAAAAAAAAAACCTAAAAACAAACAGTAACAATATGTTTGGATTGAAGAGAGAGGAAGGAAAAGGAAAGGAAAGTAAAGGAATGTAAATGAAACAAAACCCACATTCTCTTGTTTGGATAAATTTTTAATTTAAAGAAAGGGAAAGATGAGGAAACTAAATAACCTTTGGTTTTTCTTGTAAACCCAATTTTTTAATACCTTAATTTGGAGGAAAAGCTAGGGAAAGGAAAGTTGAAAATTTTTTTTTTTTATAAAAAGACTATTATGTTCGTCTTTTTATTAATACTAAAAACTTAATAAAAATAATTAAGCAGATCACAATTATTTTATAATTTTTTCAAAACCATCTCTTTTTTCAAGTAAGTTTCACATATTTTTTCCAATATAAAAGTTTTTAATAATTTTTTAGTGATTTGATTTTGATGAATGGTTGAATATGAATAGATATATTTTTTTGAGTTTATGAAATGACACATTAGCTCAAAATTTATCAATGCATGTTTGTAAAATATCTTCCTATTTCACTTAATTAAAAACTATTTATATAACAGTAATTGTGAGGTCAATAAGATAGCAAGCATATCATAGTCCAAGAGTGCTCTAAAATCACAAATAATGAAAGGTTATAATTGAAAAAAATTATTATAATGAATAATTTCTTTTTTTTTATTATTTATCCAAACAATTGTTCTTAAAATTTATTTCATTTTCTTTATTAATTTTAATTATCTAAACAAGGGTTACATATATTCTTTCATTTCTTTTAAAAAATTTTCTTTTTCATTCTTTTCCATTATTTTTCTTTCCTTTTTGTTTTATTAATATTTAACAAAACATAGCATAACATCATATTGGAATTTATGATTCTAAATTTAATAATATAATAAAAAGTGATAAAAAATGAACAAATCAATATGAGATAAAAAGGAGAATGAACGATCGACAATAAGTGAATAGTAAACAGGATAGCAAGAAAAGGAAGGAAATGAGGTAGTAGGTGAGATAAATGAAGGAGTAGAAAGACAAGAGGAAAATTGAAAAATAAAAAAAAGAAAAAAAGTGAAAATTTTTAGGTTAGAGAGAAGAGAGGGGTAGAGATTACAAAAAAGAAAGAAAAAGAGAGGCAACAAAAGAGATGATGACCAAACTTAAAAGTAGCTGCGACAAAATTTGAAGGAAAGAAGAAATCGATCTCGAAGATTAGAAAGGAAATAAATAAAAAAAAGGATATTTTTTATATTTTAAGATCTTATATATATATATATATATTTTTAATAATGAGAAACAAGTGCCACCCGTCTTGTCATCTAAATAAAAAAACTATATTTAACGGTACAAATATTTTACTCCATTAAAATGTCCTTATTTCAACCAACTCAAAAAAGTTTAGTCTTTATTTAAATCAAATTAAATATTACATCCTTAATTAAAAATTGATCAAAATCTTAGATCCTAGATTAAATATTTAACCTATAAAATTTAACTCTTATCTCATAAAAATAGTAGATAAAATTAAATATAAGATTAATAAGCATTTTCTATTAGTTTAACTTAAAATTTCATGAATTTAATCTAACACGTTTCAGACCTAATTAATGTTTAAATTTATGATTTTACTTAGAGTGATGAATTAAATTTATGGTGAATTAAATTTATCTTCTCATCTTTAAAGAGATAGTTTTTTTCATCCTACTTTTTAATTTAGTTCAAAATACTCAAAAATTAAAATATTTCTGAGTCTTTTTATTTATTCAGTAAATATTTTTTGCAGTTAATTTTTAACTAAAAGAGTTCATGGGCATGATTGGGTTGAGCCAAGCCCGTATAACACTTCTAAAGCTCAAGTTTGAGCTCAATCTGCCATTTAAGGTTAGAATTATTATTGAAATATTAAAATTTTTATACTTTTAAAGATATTTTTAACTAAATTTTAATTAAAAATGTATTTTTATTAATATAAAATTTTTTCTATTGAACTTCAGTGTAAAACATCATGTTCAAAGTCTGAGCTGAGTGGAAACAATCCTGCAGGCTTTTAAGAAAACTAATTTTGTTTTTCTTTTTTCTTTTTTGAATAAATAATATTTCATTCATCAAAAGAATTAGTAAGGAAACTTGCTACCAGTCAACTATTCAAAAAATGAACTTAAGCAACTATCTATACAATCCCCAAAATTTTACTTATAGTGTCTTTTACAAATTTGAAATGTTGAAAATTTACGTCAAAACTAATGCCCTATAGAGAATTGTTACAGAGTTGGAGAACAGATGCCAAGATTTTAGTAAATTTCTCACACATCATCAACTAGCATGTTAATAAAAAAAATTATAATTATCAAAGATTAAATTAAAAGTATTAACCTTCAGCACCCTATTCCAGAAGGTGACCCCCTGTAAATGTATTAACACAAAAGGAATAAAAAGAAAGAAAGACAAAAATGACGATTGACTTCATTCTTCATAAGGAACATTGAGATCAAAATCTAACTTGTTCTTAGAACCAGTCTGCTGATTACCTTCACTTTCCTTCTTGTCATGAATTGCAGCATAAATCATTCCATGGTTGACTCTATGTCCCCCCACTTCTTCTTCTTCTTCTGGCAAATCCTTTTCCGAAATCTCTTCACCTTTTGGTAATATTGAAGCAGCCTTTTCGGTCTTCAACTCCTTCCAGGGAAACCTAGTTTGGTTCTCGTCTTGTGAATCTTGAAGCTTCCTTTTCTTTCCTGCAACCTGATTAATGCCAAGATTCTCTTTAATAGTAGCTTTCCGGCCTCTCTTTCCAGTCACTAACCAGTTGGATATGTAACTTAGCAAATCTTTAGCAGGCTCCTGTTGCTTCTTCTGAGTCACGATGGGGAAACCTTCAACTACTCGCTTCTTGTGAATCCGAATGTGACCACCCAAGGCCTGGAAAGAGCTGAATTCTTGGCGGCAATATGGACAGCTTCGACCTTGGCGATGAGAACCACTGGAAACTTTATTATTCTTGCTCGCCAAGTCAACTTTCCCGAATTTGGTCTTTGTCTTTCCATCCGAGAAATCTGAAGAAGAAGAACAATGATCATGCATTGTCCTCTGAGTCTGATCATACCCGGCCGGTCTCACTCAAAGTTCTCTCGCTGAAGTCATCTTCTTCATGATTGGTCTCCATGGAAAGAATAACAAACAAGAAACAACAGAAATAACAAACAAGAAAAGCCAAGAACTAGAAATTCAAGAGATGGGATGAAGATGGCAGGTGAGGCACAGCAAGGAAGACAAGTGGTTAGGGTTAAAAGTAATTCTTTGAATTTTTATACATATACTAAAGCTATAGGCTATAGGGTTTAAAGAAGAGATTCCTAGCTTGAGTTGTTACTCTTATTTCTGATAACGATTTGGATATAACTGTCTTAATATAAGTTTAGAAAAAATAGCATCGTTTCATTCATTGGCAAACAAAAATTTTGTACCGCAAATAAATTGAGGTCTTCTTAAGAAACAGAACTAGTCTACGCTTACTTATACTAATGGACAAGAACAGTTTTATGGAAAAAAAAAAGTTATTGGTTTTTTGGATGGATGCAAACAAGACAACTTCGTTGCACTCCATCATTGTTTCACTGCAAGATCAATTAATGTAAATGATAATGAACTTTTATTATTGCTTTCATATAACTTAGGGTTGTTTTAATAGGTTATTTTAATAGGCTAACACAATTGGTTGACTTGAAAAGAATTTAAAATTTCGCTCGTAAGATTTAAGTTTGATTTTCATTACTAGCAATTTTTTTTGAGCTATCTATAAATTAATGTAAATTTTTTTTTGAAACTTAGGATATGTTCTAATATTAGAATGAAAATTTTTTTCTTATCCTAAACTTTTATGTAAAAAAAAAAAAAAAATTATTTGAACAGTTTTGCACTGGCAATGTTGAGTCTGCACTCTGCTTCAAGGATCCATCTTTTGCAGTAGATTCTTTTAATTCACAATCTATGAATTTGTAAATTTTAATTCTTTCAATACAGTGATAAGCTTAATAATTAATTAAAAATTTAAAAGATACAAATATCATAATTGTAATATTTAATTTATTTACATATATCTTCAAATCAGCCAAAGTCAAATATTCTCACATTCAAGTTTAAAAGAATTGGAGCTTACATTTTTTTTAAAACCAATCCAAAATTTTTTTTTCACATACAATTAACAAAAACTAGCATGTAATACTAGTTAAATAACTAGTACGACATGATACATCCAATAAAAAAAGTAAGTAATAGTAAATAACTACAACACATTTTTATGAAAAGGATAAAATTTATATTTAATGTATTATAATAAATAAATATTATATATTTTGAATAAATCAAATAATTTAAAAATTAATTTTAAATATATTTTAAGAATTAAATATATTTATTTTTAAGATTTTAAAATTAGTTTTTTTAAAAATATGATTGTATAATTAAATTTATAAAATTTATATGCAAATTATATATCTAAATATAAATGCAGATTATATATCTAAGTATAAACTTAATTAATAATAATAACATCTTTTACCTTCTTACAAACGAAAAGAAAAAACAAACCTACAATTCAATTTTTTTTTTATTTTGCTAATTTTTTCTTGGCATACACTAACTCTAGACTTTTCCCTAGTTTTCTCCACAACAAAACCAAACTTTATTTGACAACCTTAGATATCATAAAATAAAATAATGAAAAATAAAATGAGTTGCTCTCGTTTTAATTAGGGTTTCGCTTTCACTTAACGAACTGCTTCTTTATATCTTCCTCTCTCTCGACAGTCAATCTTGAATACTCGTGATTTTTTTCTTCTAATTTCCAGGTAATGTACTTTCCTCTTGATTAATCTACCCTGAGCTGTCCCCAATAATTCGCTGACCTCAAAACTGTTAAAATTTTTTTCCCATTTTCCTAGAAAATGCTTAATCCTCTGTTTGCTTATGTTTTCTTCTTAGCTGCAACTCCATTCTTTTAGGTTAAAATTTAAAATTTCTTTCTCGGGATGTGAAATTTTGAATATCTTAGAAAAAAAGATAGAACTTTGAATTTTTTTTAAAGTTGTATTAGCTTTTTTAACTTTTATGAGGAGGTTAGTTGTTTATTTATTTTTTTTAAACTCTTGATTATACTTTTAGATTTTTTATTTTTCTAGTGTGTTTTAGGCATTGCCATTTTCCTTTTCTTCTGATACTTTTGTTATGGATGTTAGTTTCTGAATAGGATGCTCTTATTTCAGGAGATCAAAGAATGGTCGTTTTGCTAATGTGTGGTTTGTTTAATGTTGTTGTGGGTAGTGCAGAGGTTTGTTAAAAGTAGATAAGCTTTTCACTAACATTTTACCGAGTTAATCAAGACGATAAAAAAGGTTATGCCCGGCATGGAAAATGAAAGTTCTAATGTCTCACAAGCTGAAGAAATCAAAATCCAAGCTAATGAAGCATTTAAAGGTACCAACTTGATGATATGTGAATCTCAGTATTGCAGCTTTTTAATTGTTTATTGAATATTGATTGAGTTCAAGTGTTTGATTCTGCATAGAGAATATGTAGATAGTTTAATGTATGCATATTGATGTTTGCAATTTCGTTATGTTTAGTTGTGCTAATGTTGTCGGTTTGGTTTTATCCAGCTCACAAATATGGTCACGCTATTGACTTGTACACACAAGCAATAGCGCTAAATAGTCAGAATGCAGTATACTGGGCCAATCGTGCATTTTCTCACACCAAATTGGAAGAGTATGGTAGTGCCATACAGGATGCTACTAAGGCAATTGAAGTGGATCCTAAATATTCAAAGGCATGCTTTTATCTAGTGAAGCAATTCAGCCTCTTCTGCGGTATCTAGTTTTGTTTTGTTCTAATGCCTCTCTAAGTTACAGGGTTATTACAGACGAGGCGCTGCTTATCTTGCCATGGGGAAGTTTAAGGAAGCACTAAAGGATTTTCAACAGGTATTTTGTGTTTAAGGGTTGTAATATTGCAAAATATGTTTGTTTCATATCTCTGTTTAACATCTTGCATACAGAGGTTGCCATTATGTGAATCATATTGCTCAAGAATTTTGTTTGCATGCTTATTTATTCATTGATGAGTGTAGAGATTTTTCCCCCTTTTAATAAATTTTATCATTTTCCTAGAAGTTATCTTAGTTTTTTGACTCTCTAGGGATTGTTATGGAATGTTTGCTCCATTTATGACAGAGCTTAACAAGTTGTTCCCCCTTCTACTATTAGATATTGTATGGGGTGGTCTGATGTGATGTCTGTGCTAGCTAGATTTGAGATAACTTCATCCGAGTCAATATGATATTCTCCATTTTATGAGCTGTATATATCTGCAAATATGCATGCATTTGCTTATGAGTGGGAAATAGTTTATGGGCTTTGTTGTTGTTGTTGTTGTTATTTTACCTTAGATCATTGTGAAATGCCATGTTCCTTTGCAATTAAGAGGCTGGTGGCAGAGGGATTCTTTTGTCTATGTCAGGCTATCTAAAATTGGTCTAGTGAAATTTATGCCTAGAGAAGTCACATATGGCTTATTGTCTGATCTGATTTAAAAGTCAATAGTTTAAGCACCTAAAGGAGGGTTCTTGAAAGTGAAAATGCCTAGTTACAAAGTTTCAATTCAGAAGTAACTTTATTGCACATGCTTATTTTGCAACCATTGTTGATCCCTTTTTTTTTTCTCTCTCCAGGGGAATTCGTATAATTGATATATATTAACATGTGACATGTGTTTTGTGATGTCTGAAAAGTGTTTTTCTACCTTTGGACTCAGGTCAAAAAGATTTCTCCCAATGATCCTGATGCTTCCAAGAAATTAAAGGAATGTGAGAAAGCCGTAATGAAATTAAAATTTGAAGAAGCAATTTCTGTACCCGAGTTTGAGAGGCGTTCTGTAGCTGACTCTATTGACTACCACACCATAGGTATTTTCTTTTTCCCAATTTTCTACCGTTTATTCCCAAATTTATGTATTCTAAGATGTCTTCTGGAAATGGTCTTCCATATTGATATGACATTCATTAGGATTGCTGTTTCTTGTTTGCATCTATGGGTAGTAGAAACTTTTAAAAACAAGGATGGGCAAATATCTATAGCATGTTGTTAAAATTGTGCAGAAGGTATTTAGTATGATTCACATTCGTTCTAGGAAACTATGAACCTCGTTTGGTTGAAAGGAATACTCAAGTGTTATTTGGAGTATTATTGAATCTTTGTGTTTTATCTGTTGGTATAATTTGTGAGATAATTTGTAGTGAAACTCTTTTTTTCCTTGTTCATCTGGTGTTGGTTTTTCCTGCAAAGTTTCAATGCCTTCTAATGTTATGATTTTACCTTTTTATCTTCTTCTTGCAACTTCATATTTCCTATCAGGAATCTAGAAGCATTCTTTTCGAATAGAACCAATGAATTGTGTAACAGTTGATGCACTTCAATATTGTTCAACATATAGTTTGGTAGCTTTTGATCAAATACTATTATGCCTTTCAGTCTGGAATCTGGATGTCATCATCTTGACAGTTGATTCATTGGGTTTTATTGCATATGATATGTGTTTTATATATTTTACGGGGGAAATGAGATATTAAAAGGTAATTGTACTGCAAAAGCTGCTAATTCATATAATTTTCATTGGTAACTTTATTATTTGTGTTTATCTATAAGTGAAGTGGTTTCTGAAAATTAGATAATGCCTTGGCCTATGAAGGCTGGATTTTTTTTTTTTTTTTTTGAATTGTGGTATTTTGGTCATATTAATAGAATATAGCCTTGGCTGAACCTACTTGCAATTTATGTTCATTATACTTTGTAGGTATTATAGTTTTCCTGATTGACCACTTTAGGTGTTTGATCTATAGTTTGGTAATGTTAAGGCTAAGGATATTGGTTATGGGAGAGTTATTTTGTGATGATATTTCTTTTTTGGAAGTTATACATAATTATTTTTTCTCTAAATGACAAGAAATGAAATTTGTGTATGGAGGAACATGCTCATACGCTTGTTTTTATTGAACCTAATTTTTCAAGGATTTCTCTTATTCTTAAGTTTCTGATGAACCATAGAGTACTTGGGTCTTGAAATATTTTATTTTGATTCCTCCTTGGGGAGGGGGGGTTGGACTTTTTGGTGATTAGCTTTTCTTTTGGCCACATCCTTTTTGGTGATTAGTTAATTTGTTGTACCTTTAGGTTTCTGACCAAGTTTTATGTTAATTTTACTGAAGTGGTTTAATACGCTAGTGGGCTGTTTTGGCTTCACTAGTGACTGGTTCTGCAAGACAGTTATATTATCAAAAGGGAATTTTATATGTTTAGAAACTCATCAGCCATCATGCTGATTGGCAAGCAGTCAAGGTTTAGCATCATAATTTATTTAAATGAGTAATTTGAATCTAAATTATGAATAAAATAGTGAGGTGAGATCAATGTGGTATTGAGTTTGATTGCTTCCATGGATGATTAAAAACTTAAAATAGTATCTATATTATTATGAGAAAAAGAACTAAATTGACACAATGGTTAATGCTGTTCCGTGTATTTTTCTAGTTTAAGCTTTAGAACTTAGCACTCCTATTTTCATGAGGATTTGTACTCTGTTGTTATAATACCGCTTCTTAGTCTTAAGGTAACCAGCTTATGTGTTTCTGTGTTACTAAGTAGGTATGCTGGAGCTTCCACTAATTTCTCTAATAAGTTTGGCTATGGGCTTTTGCTAGGTCTAAGGTTATAAATAGGGTTTTGAGATGTTTTACCATCAGCTTGATCTGCTTTAATACTAGGATTAAATTTACAATGGATTCCTTTTATCAACTAGTATAAAATTTATGGCTAATCAACATTTATATTATTTTAACATATTGTATCATAATAGGGACGAGTCCCAGTTCACCATCCATGCCCACCCGAGTGGGCTTAGCAGCAGTTGCAGTAGCATTTCTGGCAGCACTAGTGATGATGTTGGGGGCAGCAGCAGCCACAAAGGTGGCAGCACTAGTTGTGGTGGTTCTAGGGACATGGTGGTGGGGTGGATCCACTGGTAGTGGTGTCTTTACTGAGAGTTAAATGCTTGACTTAGGTTTGACAGTTTAAGCTCAAAGTAAACTGTTGAAGTACTGCTACAAGTCAATCTCACATGTTTCAATAACCAGTCAGGAAATCTTTTCTTCTGGAAAAGTAGTTAATAGCACTTTAAAGTTTAAATTGGTGAATTCACTAAAAAAACTGATGCATTTTATCTTGGCAGTTTAGTAGGAAATTTCCTTCTCTCATCCCTCTTTTATTTGTTAAAAAAAAAATTTCTTTTTCATTTCATCCTTAGAAGAATTGTGTTAGGAAATGCTACCAACCTTCATGTATTTTTGTAAGGCAGAAGGGAGAAAATTAAAAAATGTTTCATGATTACTTATTAACTCCCTGATGTAATTATAGAAACTGGGGAAAATTGGGAGCACTTTTCCTCCCTGTGAAAGGGTACTTAATGCTAACATTCTGGCTGGATGAGAGTGGATAGTTGCTTTTATTGCATCTATATTATTTATTTACAGAATAAAATTTGTGCTGATGTATTTTGCAGCCATGCTAGTGTTTGGTTGAGGCAAGAAGTTGTTACTCTGATTTGCTTAAAGACTAAGTTGAATACCAGGCTTAGATGTTTTTGAGTTTAGTTTAGTTTCTCATCTCGCCCATGTTTTTCTCTGAGCCAGTGTTTGCATGATGCACTGGTTGGTTGTATTCTGCCTGTCGTGAAAAAACCCTTAAACCGTAACGAACATGGGATTTGATCCCTAATTTTTGGTGCATCTAGAAAGGACATTGTCCGCTAGTTCATTTCTATATTTGTTCCTGACTATGCATTGCGTGGGTTTATGATGTAATAGGTAATGATTATTGATCTTGATAGAATTTGTAAATTGAATACAACATTTAAAACAATTGAAAAGCTTTTGAAACAAGGACATGTGGAGTTATCAACAGATCAGTTTTAGTACTTGAGGATGTATAACTAGGGCAGTACATGAGAGAGAGAGAGAGAGAGAGAGAGAGAGAGAGAGAGAGAGCACTTGCTTGTTCTGTTTACTTTTTACAGACTGTGCATTGCATGAGTTTGTGTTGAAAGAATTTGTGGAATTGAATGTAGCAATTCATTCTGGCATTAGAAAGAGGCTAATGTATGATTGTCATTTACTTTCTAATATGTAAGCTGCATATAAACATTTTACTTAAACTGATTAGCTTTCACATAAATGCACATAAAACATTCTGCAAAATGTTGAAAGTAAATTGTTTATTTATTTTGGAGCCACTGAATGTTTTAGCTGCTTTCTTGAATTCTTGAAAGTATCTTAACAATAATTTTGTCCCCTGTACATTAATGAAATGGCTATTTTGTTTCCATTGTAGAGGTGGAGCCGCAATATTCTGGTGCAAAAATAGAGGGAGATGTTGTTACTTTGGATTTTGTTAAGAAAATGATGGATGACTTCAAGAATCAAAAGTGTTTGCATAAAAGGTAGGTTTAGCAAGTGCAGTTATGGATTTTGTTCTTGCTATATTACAAAATTTTTTTTTTTGGTTGAATAATGTTATTGGTACAGATATGCATTCCAGATTGTCTTACAAATAAGAGAAATGTTGCGGGCTTTGCCCTCTCTTGTTGATATTAATGTTCGTGATGGTAGTCATTTCACTGTCTGTGGTGATGTACACGGTCAGGTAATTTCGCACCTTGATAATCCTTATGTTGAAGCTGTATCTCTGACAACTGAACATGATATGTTTTTACCAAATAAGGTCAATTGAGGGAGGATAAAGTGGTGTTACCTGTTAATCAAACATAAATGCATGCACTTGAATGACCTGGTGATGTTAGAACATCACTATCCAGTACGTTGGATGCAAACAGCATGGTTGCTTCCTTGAGCTACCTATCAGTTACAGCTATGTTAATTTAGCTAACAGTGAGGAGTAATTAGTATGCATCATTTGATTGCTTATATTTTCACTTTCATTTAGTGGTGTTTGTTTATTAATGTGTTTTTTTTTTCCCCATATTTCTTGTAGTTCTATGATTTGATAAATATTTTTGAGCTTAATGGTCTCCCATCAGAAGAGAATCCATATCTCTTTAATGGTGACTTTGTGGATAGAGGATCTTTCTCCGTGGAGGTCATCCTCACACTGTTTGCATTTAAGTGCATGTGTCCATCAGGTGAACCCTACTTCTGACGTTCTCTGCCTTGCGTTTCCTCCCTGGCCTTTACATGTATCGCAATAGTTCTTTGTTTCCTGATTGTTCCTCCCCCTTTCCTCTTTGGTTGACATTTTCAATCTTGTTAATTTCAGATAATTCAGATGCATCTTTTCCAAGTTTCATTTATTATTTTTTTTATAATCTTATTTGCTTTCACCAAGTTGTTACTGGAATATCAAGGAGCTTTATCTGAGCAGTTCTTTTTGGACATCTCTATCTAAACTTATCTTCAAGATTGTACACTTCTATATTGATCTTCTTGATTGGACACTCTCAAAATTGATAATTTTGATTGGAAGCTCTCTAAATTGATCTTCAGGACTTGATGTTCCCTATTAGTATGATACATATGCAACGTCAGTTTCACTTTTGTTGCATCTAACTTACTATGGAATTTTCAGCTATCTATCTTGCTAGAGGGAATCATGAGAGTAAGAGCATGAACAAGATATATGGTTTTGAGGGCGAGGTCAGGTCCAAGCTTAGTGAGACTTTTGTGGAACTCTTTGCAGAAGTATTCTGTTGTTTGCCCTTGGCTCATGTAATAAATCAAAAGGTTTTTGTCGTACATGGAGGCCTTTTTAGTGTTGATGGGGTGAAACTCTCTGACATCAGAGCAATAGATAGGGTTTGTGAGCCGCCTGAGGAAGGTAAACTGCAGCATGATGTCTTTCCTTTTCTTTTCCTTGAGTTTCTGCAATGCTTGGTGCAATTTAATATTAACTAGTGATTTTTCTTCTTTTTAAGTTTGGCAACTAAGTTGTCAATGTGTATTTATTCATCCATTTTTGTTAGTATGGATCTATACAATATATAAATATGGCTTAAGAGGTGTGAAACTTTTTTAAACACATAAATACATTTTCCACTTTTTTTTTTTTAATTTTATTTCTAATAAAATTTAACTATATACTATAGATTTACTTAAATGGTTTTCATGTAGAGTTTTTATCTAATTGAATCTTTCTTTTAGTTATTGACTTTGTTAATATTAATTTATTAGATAGAACTGAAGGTGAGTGAAACTTTTATGTAGGTTAAAATACCTTATTACTTTTATTTTTTATTTCTAATAAAATTTTATAATATGGTTATGATTTTACTTGAATTACCTTGTAATCTACTAAAATCACTTTTTTTAATATGTAATTTATCAATATTAATGTACCATATAAAACTTCATTTATATGAGATCTATAATTAAATTGAAAGTTTGTAAATTTCTTTTTCAAAATGTAGAATTTTATTCATTTTTTAATCAGTGTAGTACTTGATATATAATTTAATTCACATGTAAAATGCATTTAAAAAAAAATAGTCATCTAAATTTGCAAATTGAAACAAATTGAGCAAAAAGGTATTCATGTTAAATAATATGTTTTTTTGACTTTATGTCTCATGGTTTTCTGCTGATTTCACCAGGGTTGATGTGTGAATTGCTTTGGAGTGATCCACAACCTTTCCCTGGACGAGGTCCTAGCAAGAGGGGAGTAGGTCTTTCTTTTGGTGCAGATGTGACAAGAAAATTTTTGCAGGATAACAATCTAGGTATTTATCTGTTAGTTTGTATGCTTTTTTTAAGTGAAAAAAAAAAAGGAATTGATGTTTAATGTCAGTGATCTTACATGCTTAATTGACAGATTTGGTTGTGCGATCTCATGAAGTAAAAGATGAAGGTTATGAGATTGAACATGATGGTAAACTTATTACTGTTTTCTCTGCACCAAATTATTGTGATCAGGTAATTGAATCTTAAATTCCTTTGTAAATAGGATTGTCCATTAATGGAAAATTTATCCTCAAAGCTTTCTGTAATCATCTAATATGGATTTTTCTATGCACAAAAAGGTGCTTGAGTTTGTTTGTGATCAGGTAATTGAATCTTAAATTCCTTTGTAAATAGGATCTTCCATTAATGGAAAATTTCTCCTCAAAGCTTTTTGTAATAATCTCATATGGATTTTCCATACACAAAAAGGTGCTTGAGTTTGTTATCTTGCAAGCTTCATTTTGGTGAAGCATTCTGCAGTCATAGATTAATTTAACTGCTTATCCTTAGTGAACTAGTTTCAATTGTTAACCATATTAAGTCACGTCATCTTCTTGTAGCTTTTGATCCCTCCTAATCTGAACCAAGTGGTTTTAGATAATCAGAAAGCAAGTGTAGCTTATAACCAATATTAAAAAGCAATTGAGGTTAAAGGTTGAAGTTTATCAGTCTTGGTTTTATTGGTTGGGGATATGTTCGCGTGCATGCTCCTGACTTTCTTCTTTGTAATCTGTTTTAGATTGTCATTTTCAAGTACAATGCGTGTATGTGTGTGTTTCCTCTGGTGCACAAGTTTCTCCAATTTAATCTGCATTTTATGATCATTTTCAAGCACACTGCAATATTAAAAGGATCAATTGAAGTTGCGGACAATGTTTGTGTTCAGGCACATTTTTGTATTCTAACACAAGTCATCAAACTGTTTGAATCGTGTTTTCTTGTTTATATATTACTATGTTGAAATTTTGTTTTGTTCCAGATGGGTAACAAGGGTGCATTTATTCGGTTCGAAGCCCCAGCTTTGAAACCAAATATTGTTACATTCTCAGCAGTGGTTAGTAGTTTGTGTTACTTTTATTGTCAACTGTTTCCATCGTAGAAAAAAGACCAGCACCCCCCCCCCCCCCCTTTTTTTTTAAATGAAAGAAGTTTGACTGACTTCTTCTGTGATTTGCAGCCTCACCCTGATGTCAAACCAATGGCATACGCAAACAATTTCCTCCGAATGTTCCAATAGTTTATACCTCTGACTAGTATGTTTTTCTGCAATACGATATCTTTATTGCTCAGTTTGTTCCAGGAGGCAGCTCCAGAAGTGGAAAATGTTGATAAATGCAGTTCAATTTATGGTTTTTTTTTTTCTTTTTTAACTAAAAGGTTGTTCTCTTTCCTCATTTTATTTTAAGAATTTTCAGGCTTGGGGTCTCATTTTGAAAATTTTACTCAATTTAATCAAATCCAAAAGCCAGTTCAAGGTTGGAAAAAAAAAAAAAAAAACCCTTCCTGTCTAAGAGCCTGGTAGCATTGTAAAAATAGGTGACCTCTATTTTCTTTTTTATTAATAACATTAGTCCTCAGTTTATACTTTTGAATAAAGTTATGTTTCTTGTTCAGTGTTGAAATCGAGTGCTTAGTTACTTAATACATTCTTTCTTAATAAGTTAGACTAATAAATAATTTGTTATCTGATTTTTTTGAGATTTTTATTTTAATCATCTAATTTTAAAAATTAATATTTTAGCCACTAAAATTTATATATATGTTATTATTCACTCAAAAAAGATAATAGATTTCTCACCTCACCTGATATTGTGTCATATATTGTCAACTGTTATAGCAGATCGCTAATTAATATAGTAACATGAAATCTCTCAGGTACTTTCTTAATGGTCGAGTGATCAAAACAGTATGACAAAGTAAGATTTATTAAGTACGATTTATAAACGTTGGTGATTAAATGTTACTTTTTTTTTTTATTTTTGAAATTAGATGATCAAAATATAGCATCTAAAAAAGTTTAATGATTAAAAAATAACTTATTCATATATTTATTTCATTCTCACATAGACATTGTCTTTATATTATACTTTTTTATCTTTTAAATTTTTAAAGATTTTTTGCTTTTTTAATTCTGATTAGTTAACTTTGAAAATTGATAGTTTTGTCGTTAGAGTTTATAAATGTTATTATTTCGGTCACTTAATCATTTAAAGGAAAGGGACTTCTAAACATGGCATTTTAGCGAGTCTTGGCATGTGTCATATAGCCGGTAACCATGTTAACATAGTAATAAAAAGTTATAAATATTCTTAATTTAATTTTTTTACCATTACATGACAGAGCACCTTGCATGGATATATCAGTCAAATTAGTTTGTGACATAGAATGTCATTTTAATTAAAGTATTTATGAATTAAATTGAGTCATGTTGATTAAATCAGATTCAATTGATTTTTTAAAATTTTAATTAAGATTCAATTTATTTATTTAAATTTGAATCATATTAAACATCCTTAGAATAATAATAAAATTTTATTTTTTACATTAATATTTTAATTTTTAAAATTAAAATTAAATAAAAATAAGTTTTATTATTAAATTAATATTATGGATCAAATTGATTCATACTAGGGATTGGGCTTGAAATTTTTTTTCCAAAATTTAATTCGAGTCTTATATTTTATCAATTGAAATACCAACAGAATATTTCACTTATAAAATGTTGATGAGTAATGGAAAATCTTGAAAAGTTAATGTTGATATTTTTCTATTACACTGAACTTGGTGTAATTCTCTTAAAAAGTTTCATAGACTTTAATAAATAAATAATAATAATAATAATAATAATAATAATAATAATAATTGCGAATGCAATTGATCTTATGGCATACAATGACACACGTGAAAGTGACAGCATGCAGATTTTTCTATCCACAAACAAGGTTGATGATAATAGCCAATGCGATTGATCCTTTTGTATACAATGACACGTGTGAAAGTGACAGCATGCAGATTTTTCTTTCCACAATCAAGGGTGATGAATTGAAACCACCTTTTTTTGAAATAAAGGGAATTTCATTAATCAAGGGAAATCACATTCAGACATAATTGTTTCATGATGTCATAAAGGATAATCCTCTATCCATACTCAATCACTCCTCAGTTCAATTGCATCCGTCGCCATTTTGTGGTTTACTTCAGTTTCTTGACGTCTTGTATGTTCCAAACCAAAATAGCTGCATCCCATCCTCATTGTCCTTACCTTGTCCAAGATATTTCCAACCATTGACAGGTCTTATGATTGTATTTTTAGCATGCTTACTATTTCTGCTACATTTCTCTCTAGAACTAGGGCTGTAAAACCCAACTCCCTTGCAAACGTGATCCCTGTAAGAGCTGCAAAAGCTTCAATCACTGTTGCATTGTTCACTCCTTCAATATATTTAGAGCTGCACCCAGTACTTTACCCCAACTGTTTCGTATCATTATTCCAATAGGACCAACTCCATCATCAGCCTTTAGAGTTCCATCAAAATTAACCCTCACCAGCTTCTATGATGGTGGATGCCAGCGGACATGTCATATATAATGGTTTTGAGAACCATCAGACGAAAGATTTAAAAAGGGTTTAAAATGAAGAATTATCATTAATTTTTTTTATATGTGATTGATCATCTAAAAGGTTTATTTTTTTTAATAAAACAGTAAAATGAGTTTAAAGTTTATCAAAAAAATAATTTTGATTTACAAAAATAAGGTTAAGTTTGAAAATTGATTACGTGTGAAAAAAAATTAACACTCTTACAATGTTGATAAAAATTTTTACCAATTATTCATGTGTTACTTTTAGTTTTGGATAAAAATAGTTTCAATTTAAAATTTAATAGCAATTCCGTTCACTTTTTTTTTAACAAGAAAATCAATTTTATTAAACCTTTATTTAGGAATATTGCAAAAATTTTTAAATTAAAGAATTACTTTAAAATTCTCTAATGTCTAAGCAGAAATGTAATTCTTTTTGCCTAAGATTTACCACAACATTTCTTAAAAATAAAATAATATTAATTGTAAATGGTAATTGTTGGTGACTCTCCAACATTTAGGCAGAGTATCAAAAATTATTTCCTCATGAATGTTATTTTTTATTTTATTTTAAAATTTTATATTTTTAAATAACATTAAAAAAATTTCATGCAAAAAAAAATGATGATGCTACAATTCAAAAGACATCAACATACAAAATGAATGCAAGAACAATCTAAAAAAGAAGATATGTAAATGAGTGTAATGTATGATTATGAGAAGCGATTTGATATCGGATCCTTAAATATAAAAAGGTCTCCCGGACTCCTCAACTTCTAAGCAAAGTTTAGGTGTAACTATTTATACTTAAGCTTGTGTTTTGTTTCTATTTTTTTGTTTAATCTCATTTTTTTTTTTTTAGTTAAGAAATTGTACAAAAAACTTAATGAAATAAATTTTCCTAAAAACTTCATGCTTTAGACAGCATTTGAGAATAAATTATTTCATATGAGATTTTCATACAAGTCCTTAAAACTTTGGTGGCTTGGATTTCAAGTTTGGTTAAATTTAGGATTAAATGATAGTTTTAAGGTTTTAAGATTTCAAGATTTTAAGGTTTTAAGGTTTCAAGGTTTTGGGGTTTTAAGGTTACAAGGTTTTAGGGTTTTACATGGTTTTTACAAATCTATAAAAAATTCCCAACATCTAGGTAGGCTTTCAAAACAAGCTTGATTTTTCATAATTTTCTTAAAAATTGGATTTTTATTAATCTTTTGGAGTGACATTAAAAATATAAATATCAAATATAAATGCATGAATATAATTAAAGATGACATATAAATAATAATTTATAATGCTAATGCATGTAACAAGTTATTAAATAAGCAAAAAGCAAATATAAACAACGAGAGAGAAACTATTGTTATTATTATTATTATTATTATTATTATTATTATTATTATTATTATTTATTTTGTGAAGAGAAGTTTTCATTAATTCCTTAATATTTAAAAAGAATTTGAGAAAATTAATAATTCAAAATATGATTTGAATTTCCATCAAAATTTAGGTAGAGTTTTCCAAAATTAAAAAAAAAACCTTCTTATATATATATATTAGAATTTTTAAAACATTTTGCAACTAGTGAATAGTCAATAAATAACAAGTGATGTGCAGATTATAAATAATCCATACAAGACACATAATTAAAGAACGAATAAGGTAAATATAGTGAAACATTTACAGAACGCACTAAGTAATGAAACATATGCTGAAAATCCCTTATTACATTGGTTTTTCCTTTTATTTTATTTTATTTTTTATTTATATTAAACCCTATTTTTTCTCATTAATGTATTCAAAGATAATATATGCAGACCAACCCATTTCATGACATGTATCGAAACTTGCCCCCTTTTCAAAACTGACTTTTTTTATCCCAACCTTGTTACCTCTTTCATTCTATTTTAAGCTAAAACACATGAAAAAAGGGAAACACAGCAGTGTAACAGCCAAGCTACAGACCCTATCATTGCCTTTGCAAATTTATCAAGTTTCATAAACTCTTGGACTTTAGGCTTTCATGGATTTTTAGGTTATTATTCTATGTATATATATATATATATATACATATATATTAAGGAACTAACAGTTATGGTATTACCAAAAAATGTGCATGACAAAGAAGGACAAAGAATTGAATAAAATAGCACAAGCAAACAGAAACTAAAACAGAAAAGCCTCAACTTTCACATAAGTAGCCATCCCTTAAAGAAAAATAGTAAACGTTTAAAGCTTTAAGCTTTTCCTCACTACCATAACCAGCCTTTATGCAGCAAACTAATGAATCATGTAAAGCTTTGGGCTTCCCCTTCCCACAAACAACCATTATGCAAAACTTAGTAAAAATGTGAAACTTTAAGCTTTTTTTCCTCATAAACAAATTTCATTCCACAAACCAATGAATGTGCAAAGCTTAAAAGTTCTACACACATACATGTCTAAGTTAAAATATGAAAGAAACAACATTTCAAGCATCAATGAATAGATTTTACAAAAAAAAAAATAAAAATTAGTAGTTGTAAAAATATAAATTTAATTATTATAGAAAAATCTCATGTAGGAAACAAAGGTAAAGAAACAAAAAACCACTTTCAAACTTTTCTTCCCCATTCACAAGCCATTTTCTTTTTCTATTTTTAAAACTATTTTACTATCTATAAACTACAAATGGAAGACATGAGTGCATCTTTATGCCATGAACCCCATATAGAAAGTATGGTAGTTTTCTTATGCATGGAAACAACTCGTGAAAGAAAAAAAAAATTACCTTTTTTTGCTTTCTTTAAAAGCTATGGCATTTCACTTTTTTGCTAAAACTTTCCCCATATTCTTTTTTTCTAAACCCACTCATAGACCTCTTTCAACTAAACTTCTTCTTTTTTTTTTTTTTTTTTTTACTTTTTTAACTAGCTAAAGATTTTGATCAGCTAAAAATACCTTTTTTTTTTCTCTTTCTCTCAAATGTTTTTTTTTCTCTAAAACCACTTCTGTTTTTGCTTATCTATATTTTTTTTCTTGGCTCTCTTTGACCTTCATTTTTTTTCTCAAAAGCTATGAGTACTTCTTTCTTTTTTTCTCAAAGCTCTCATGGTTTTTTTCTTTCATTCCTCCCCTTCATTTATTTTTTTTTCAAGCCTCTCCTTTTATAACTCCTCAAGTTTTCCTCATCGAGTTTTTCTATTTTATTTTTTCTCTACTTATTACTTTGCAGGTCATTAACTTGGTTTTATATACTATAGGTTGATTTTATGCAAGTACCATCAACCTCTATTCCACTTGGTTACCTTTTTCATGCATGAAATCATGTGGAACACAAAGGAAGTAATATGGACTTTCTTTTTTTTGCTTTGGTTTCGATTTTAGAGTTGTGAAAGCTTTTTAGCTTTCCTTTGGCATCATGATAAAAGTCTCATATAAACCCATGAAAAAAAATCCTTGTCTTAATTGAATGTGCCATTTTTTTTTTTTTGCTTTGTTTTGGGTTATCTTATGGGTTTCAAATGTATTTGGATTGGGTTTCATTACTTAGGACATTTTTAATGGCTAATTTGAGCTTCACTGTGTGCCATTGAATAGGCCATTTATTGAGCTAATTCGGGCTTCATTTTTAGGTTTTATAAAATAAACTATGTAATGGACTCAAAAAATAATAGTTTTAATCCACATTCATCAATGAACCCAGACTAATTGTTTCACATTGTTTTAAAAAAATTAAGTACCTACAGTTGTGTCTCTTTGTATATTTATGAAAATTAAGAATAATGTAAAAAATATAGACAGTAATTTTGTCTGGATGATGCTTTCGAAAATCTTTCAAAAGTTTTTTTTTATATGTATTTTCTCTTTGTTTTTGAATTTTTTGTTTTGATTTCTTGATTTTTGTTTTTTTTTAATTTTTTTTGTTTTGAATTTTTTTTTGGATTTTCTTTTTTTTTTGTTTTTGTTTTTTATTTTTTTTAGGCTTTGCAAAATTTTGAAAGCTCGATAATTTTTTTGAAAATAAGTTTAAAAACTCCTTTGGGTAAAAGCTCAACAATTTTTGAAAGTAAATTTAAAAACTCCTTTAGGAAAAGACTCAATTTAAAAATTTCTTTAGGAAAAGACTCAACAACTTTAAAAGATAAATGAAAAGTTTTTTTAGATAAAGGCTCGACAACTTTTGAAAATAAATTTAAAAGCTCTTTTAGGTAAATGTTTAACAACTTTAGAAAATAAATTTAAAAGCTCGTTTAGATAAAAACTCAATAACTTTTGAAAATTAAAAAACTCATTTAGGAAAAGGTTCAACAACTTCTGAAAATAAATTTAAAAGCTTATTTAGAAAAAAAGCTTAATAACTTTAAAGAATAGATTTAAAAGCTCATTTAAAAAAAGGTTCAACAATTTTAGAAAATAAATTTCATCTAAGAAAAAGCTCAACAACTTTAGAAAATATATTTCATCTTGGACTAGGCTTGACAGTTGATCGGTGCTAACTAAATTGAGCTTAATTCTTATTAATGTTAGTTAAATTGGGCTTAAATCTTATCAGTGTCAACTAAACTTAGTTTAATTCTTATCAGTACCAACTAAACCATGCTTAAACCTCATCTTGGTGCTTGCTAAACTAAGCTTAAATCTCATTTGGGTGCTAGTTAAATTAGACTTAAAATTTAAGTGCCAACTAATCTGAACATGAGCTTAAAATTAAAGTGCCAACTAAATTAGGCTTAATTATTCTTAGTGCCAACTATACTTCTTTGTCTTTTTTCTTTTTTCCTTTCTTTATTCTTTTTTTCCAAACTTTTTTCCTCTATCTTTATTTTTTTGGTGGATCTTTTTTTTTTTTTGTCTTTTGAATTGGAAGATTATTTTCCTTTTCAAGTTTTTTTCTTTGATAGACTTTTTTTCTCTTTTTTTTTTAACTTTTTTCTCAAAGACTTTTTTTTTTTTTTACTATTTAAAATGTTTATGTTTCCTCTCATTTCTTTTTTTTTTTTTAACATTTACAAAGTTGTCAAATGCAATTATGATACAAATGTCTATTTCTAATCAAATGATGCGAATGCAAAAATTTATGTTATGATAAAACTTTTTTATGATTTAACTATTCAATATAAATGCAAGTGACTTTTTCATGATGCAAAAGCTAATGTTCCTGAAAAAATGCATGACAAATTTTCTTACTAGCAAATTTTTTTCTATGATACAAATGCCTCTTGTGAATGCAAATGCTAATGTTCATACATGACACAAACACCTTAAAGATATAAATGCAAGCTTGCAAATTCAAAATTTTTCTTTTTTCCTTTTTATTTTCAAGAATTCCTTGCAACCACAAAACTTTATTTCATAAATGCCCATGTAAATACAAGAACTTCATGAAGTATGTGCCCCAACGTAAACAAAAAAAAATACTTTTTTTTCAAAAGAAAATTCTTTTTCAGTTTTGCTTATCTCTTGTTTCCTATCGGATCAATTCTTCAATTCTTTCCTAAAATGATCTTAACTTACCATTTTCCCGTTCCTTCATCTTTTTCATTTTGTTTCTTTACCAACTTTTACCTTTTTTTACTTTTGGATATGTTCTTTTAATTTTTCTTTCACTTTCAACATGCTTTCTTTCATTTTTAATTTAGACAAACATGCGATATGCAACATGCAATATGTATTTTGGGCTTGATTGTGAAAACAAGAAAACAAGCCAAACATTTATCTTTCTTGAATCCAAACTAGTCTAAAGATTAGCAATTCATGAATTTTCCTTTATTCTAAACACGATTTTCTTATTTTTCACAAAAATGCATGACCATTTATTCAAAATGGATAACAAATTTACCCCATATAATTAAATTTCTAAATTAAAAAGAATGAGATATCTAAACAAATATGACTTTGGAAATCTCTTAGGAATTGAAGTTCCCTATTGAAAATGAAAGATGTGACAATTTTCTTTTCAAATGATTGGATGGTTCAACATGTGAAGGTTTTAATTCATTCAAAAAGGCTTCACCATTTGAAGGAAATAAAAAATGTATTATACTTTTTCATGCCGGCTCACAAATGAAACATAAATTTTTTTAAAAGCTTGAATCCTTTGAAAATCAAACATGTCTGACACTTTTTTTAACATTCAAATGTGGCATTTTGATAGATGTCAAGGTATGCTGTGGTGGCTCAAAGTTTTGAAAGGTCATCTAAGGATAAGGAAAGAACCTCAAATTTTAAAAGTCAATCCTTTTAATGGATTTCAAATTTTTAGAGTTTTTGATATCTTTGGATCTTTCAGGGAGTCTAGGTTGCCTTTTGGTTAGTATCTATCTCACTTAGTATCAAAAGTGGTATTAAGTCCTTCAAGATTTGTTTTAGACTACCCTTTTAAAGGGCTTTCACTCCAAAGCTATGTTCATCTTTTTTTATTATTATTATAGCATATGGAGACACACCAAGCTGTCCGAGGGTCTACTTTTGATTTTTGCTAATAAAAAAATAAAAAACAAAAAATAAAAAAATAGGTAGTTGAGTTTGTGTGAAATTATTAGAATTGATTTGTAAAGTTGGAGTTGGGTTTAAGGTTGAAATTCAAAAAAAATTGAGATTTCTTTCTGGATTGGAGTTCTCAAATTCAGAACCCTATAAATACATGCCCACACATATTACATAAACACATATAAAAAATCAGGGAGGAGACAAAAATAAAAAAAAACAGCCAAAAAATTTTTTTGAAGATTTTTTGGGGGTTTTTAAAAGAGAAAAAAAAATTTTTTTTTTTTGAAAAAATCTAAAAAATTCCTAAATTTTGGTGACTTTTTTAGTCTTTGTCTCAAGTTGAGCCAAGCTGAGCTACTTTTTAAACTATTCTAGCTTTTCTTCTTACAGCCAAGCCGCTTCAGCCACTAAGTCGAGATGTTCCCTATTTTGGTATTTTTTTATTTATTTTATTTTTTAAGTATATTTTGCATGAATAAATTTGAAAAAAATTTAAAATTTAAAAAATAAAAATTTAGGAATTAAATACTAATTACCTTGAGATTTTTAGAAATTTTAAATAGTAAATTCTTAAGAAATCTTTAGGTGAGAAATTTCTCTAAATTTATCTCAAATTGTGAAATAATTTAGATGAAATTTCAATAAAAATTTGGAAATTAAATACTAATTACCTTGAGATTATTAGAAATTTCAAATAGTAAATTCTTAAGAAATCTTTATGTGAGAAATTTCTCTAAATTTGTCTCAAATTGTGGAATAATTTAGATGAAATTTTAATAAAAGTAATTGTATTCTTTTCCAAATTTGGTTGAAAATATTTGATAATTATCTAATGATGAGATTCTTAGAAATTTCAAATGGTAAATTTTTAAGAAATCTCTAGGTGATAAATTTTTTTAAATTTATCCCAAATGGTGAAAGAATTTAAATGAAATTTCAAGAAAAGAAATAATTGTCATATTATTTTTTTTCCAAAAATAAAAAAAAAAGAAAAAGAATTTCTAAATAGGCCTAAAATGGTGAAAAATTTAGAAATTCAAAAAAAGAAAATATTTCTAAATTGACACAAATAGTAAAAATTTTAAAAATCTAAATAAATAAATAAATAAAAAGAATTTCTAAATAGGTCCAAATGGTGGAGAATTTACAAATTTAAAACAAGAAAATATTTTTAATTTAGCCTAAATAGTGAAATAATTAGATATATTTTCAACAATAAAAATAATTAATTAAACATTTTTCCAACGATGGAGCATTTTCAAGATATTAAATGAAATTTTTGAATACTCTTGAGGTGAGGAAGTATTTTTAAGAATTCTGTCAGATTGATGGAGAGTTTTAAGAATTATTTCCAATATTCAACATAACAAATTAAAACCATTAGAGTCAAGACCTTAGGATAAATTTAAAATAAAATAGTACCATCCTTTGGATGGGTATGTGGGAGTGCTATAACCTTCCCTATATGTAACCAAACTCTTGAACCCTGTTCTAGTTTATAGACCCAAACCTATTTTTTTAGGGACTTTTAGTTAAGCTTAGGAGCTCCTTAAAAGGATAGATTCATTAGGTGATCAAACACACCTAGCTAAAAAAGATTGGTGGTGACTCCATTTATTAAGTCTAGCTATAGATTTATGGATCTATATGTTATGACACCATGCACTTAAGAATTCAAACTTATCCAAAATGAGTTAAAGGTCTATGCGCATAATTAGGTAATGAAGGAAGATAAAAAAAAAAGGTCATAGGTTTTTAGTAGTTTTTCAAATAAAAGTTCTTCAATTTTAAGTATTAATTCTTAATTCAATATGAACATTTCTAAGGATGTAACATAGGCCAAGGTTCAAAGTTTTCAAAGAAAAGGATAAATAAGGCCAAAAAAATGTTTACGAGTAATTAAACTAATAATCATTTTTTTGTATTTGAAAGAATCGCTTTGGGGCATTTGTTTTTTTCACTTTCCTACAATTTCTACTTAATCATTCATTCATCATTTTTTTCCTTTTCTTTCCATCTTTTCTTTTGTTCTTTTTTTTTTTTCATTTTCTCTTTTTTTCTTTCTTTCATTTTTTTTATCTTTTCATTTTTTCACTTTGTCTTTTTCTTTTCTTTGAGTGGTCTCAAAATTTTGAAAACCTTTTATTGGATGTTTACCCTCAATATTTAGGGTTTCTTCTTGGACTTTACCATACTTAACCCCTAAATATATTCATTTTTGCCTCCCAATGTGAAAGATGATCCTTGGTCAAAATTTATTTTGAAAGAATTTTATCATATTAAAAAAGGTAGCAAGGATAAATTTTTTATATTTGCGAAAGGATGATAAAAGATGACTATTTATCATCTTAAGTACAGTTACTCAAATTTGAAGAACAATTCTTTTTGAAAAAAAGGTTTAAAGAAATATTCTTTTTTTTTTTTTTTTTTTTAGGATTTTCCTAGTCTTTCAAACTTTTTTAAACTCACTATTTTCTCTTTGTGGTCTCTTTATAAATTTATTGATATCTTTTTGTTTTTGGATTCATTCAAATGTCTTACGTGCATGATTGTCACAATCAAAAGTTTTTTTTTTCTTTTTTTTTTACATTTTTTTTCTTATTTTTCTTTTCTTTTCTTTGTATACCCCTTACCACCATTCAAGAAAGATACATTGCTTTGACAAACCTCCTCTAATGAAGGTTAATGTAAGAAAATAAGTCATGTGAAACAAACTTGCTTAAGGTGTCGAATGGTTCACGTCATTTCATAAAAAGAACAAATTGATTATAACTCAAGTTATCTTAAGGGCAATGTGATTTTTTTTTTATGAGAAAATGTGCTCTAAAACACTAGACAATGATCATTTTTAGGTAGAAAAATGAGAAGTTGGTATGTTTGAAGTCATTATAAAAAATTTATGTGGTTTTGATTTTGAGAATTTTAAAAAATTTTGGTGCAATCTTGACTCATCAATTTATCATATATGAATCTAAAAAAATGTCGTGTTTTCTTAATCTTCTACAAATCTCAAATTCTCTCTCTCTTTTTTTTTTTTGTAAATGATTATCTCATTATTTATTACCTAAGAAAAGATTATCACCCTCTTATACCACAGCATGATCAAGCGAAAAAAAAATTTACAACATCAATTTCATGCCCTGTAAAGGGTTATGGCTAAAGTGCAAAGTTATTTGAGTGATTTGAAAAACGTGTGAAGATATTTGCTGAGTTTATCTCTAATAGTAACTACCAATTCTTTTAAGACTTTTTTCCTTTTATTACGAAAGAAAACCTTTTTTTTTTCTTATTTTCTTATTTTTTTTCTTTTCTTTTTAAGGTACTTCTCTTTTTATGATTTTAGCACTTAATTATGTGGGGTTTTATTCCAATTCAATAATTCTCTCTTTTACTATTTTTTCTTTTCAAAAAAAAAATCTAAGAATCTTAAACTTAAAAGAAATTAAAAACCTCAAATGATAATATTCACAAATTCATGAGACACTATGATGCACAATATCTATTTATTCAATACAAACATTCAGACTTAGTCCAAAATTCACATCTTCAATAGTGCCCTCAAAATGATATACAATCTTAAATAAAAAAAGATCTGTATCGATTAAATATTGAACCATATCCTTGAAAACAATATAATTTTCTATAGAATGTCCTTTGACCCCATCATGTATTCATATTTAGCACTGGAATGATATCCTTTTTGGGTAAGGAGTTTTTTTAGGCTTTGCATGGATAGAAAAAATCATATGACTATTGGCAAGCAAAGGAAAAAGCTCTATGTAAAATATTAAAAGTGAGTGATAAGTTTTAACTCTCTTCCTCTCGCAGCTCTGTAAACAACCTGGGTTGATCTTTTGTTCTGCAAATTTTCATGGTGAAAGAGTCTAAAAAAAAGGCATTAAGGCATAGGGATAAAATGGTTAAAAAAAGTTACTACCTTGAGGTGTCGAATTATAAAAAAGTTGGGATAGATTATTAACATACGATGACCAATGAAAATGAAATTTACCAAATCTTCTTGTATCACATCGAGGTTTCTCTCATTTTGCCCTTCAACAGTTGTTTCTTGGGTATGTTAATCAAATACCCCATTCCTTTCATTATAAATTTTTACATTGACAGCCATAATTTTTTTCTTTTTTATCCTATCCTCAGTTTTACCCATAGCAAATAGCAAATCTGTAAGTTTTAAAGACATATTATAGATCAACCTATCATACTAGAGAAAAGAAAAAGTATCTATAAACAAGGAATTCAACTTTCTATTAGTAGGGGGTGGTCAGACTTGCGATGCTACCTCTTTCCATCTAGTGGCATATTCTTTATTAATCTCATTAGGGCTTCTTTTCATGTTATAAATTGTTAATCAGTTTAAAGCTATCTCTAACATGTGTTGGTATCACTTCAAGATTACCCAAAATAAATTTCACCAAGTATAAATTTAGCCACTTTTTAAACTATAATATCAATTGGTTACTATCTCAATCAAACTTTTTTAAAAGACATGAATAAGTAATTTTTTATTACAAGCATACCCAACCATTTTGTGATAATATTGAGCCAAACATGTCTCAGAATATCCAATTTCATCATATTTTTCAAATGTCAGAACCTTGAACTTAGGTGAAATGATCACATCTAGAACTAGCCAAGATTCTTTTGTATTGTAAGATTTCTCCCTACCTTTAACAGCTTGAATCCTTTTTTTCTAAAAGGCTACACCTTTTTTTGTGTATATAAATCCTATAAGTTCTTTTCTAAAGGTCTTGAGCTAGGTCTTTTCGATTGGTTATTTCTTTGAGCAAAAAGTTCTTTTATAATTTTTTCCATTTGCCCCCTATCAATTTAATATTCTTTCAATCCTAAAAAGAAATTGCAAGATTATTCTTAAAGAAATTCTTTTTAGGGTACATATGAATTGCATTTTACTAAATGGATATGTAAATGAATGGATGAATGCACGAATGACAAAGCTCTTTAATGAAATGTGCAAAACTTGGAACAAAGTAAGAATTAGAGAATTAAAAAACCATAATCCATACATCCAAGTTTGAAAAGATAACTATATTTAAAGCAAAAATCATTCTTCTTAAACGTTTACAAAAAAGAAGAATTTTGTGAAACATTTCACTTTTCTAGCAACCTATTGCTTGAAGATCCTGTTAAAAAAAGAACCCTATCCATGTTCACCATCAAGCCAACCATTTTTGCATCGTTCTTAAATTTTTAGCCTATTATTGTCATTGGATCAAACCATTTCGCATCAATGAGTAATTATATCTTCTGTTTAAAAACCTCGTAATTATCAATAAAGTGCCTTATATTTCCACCATGGTATTCACATCTTGCATTTGGATTAAACCATTTAGGATATAAAGGCTTTAAAGGCTCCAAAGGCAAGGGGCAACAAGATGTTTCTCAACTAGATTAGGAAAAAGTTCTCAATATAAAATGGGAATAACATCTAACTGTATATGTTTTTTTTTCTTGAATGGTTTTTGGGTAATAAATTGGCTAAGAGTCCAAGTAGTTGATAGTGGTGCAAAGGTACAGATCTGAGAAATTGGTTGAACAAATAGTTGGGAAATGGTTAAGTAAAGATTTGGGTTTAAATGTGGACTTCTCAGAGACTCATGAAATTTGGGGCTTGGTCCTAATTACTTTGAAAAGAGGTTGAATACAGACATGAGGAGTGTTTGAGTACATATTTAGGTTTGAAACAATTTATGATGGTTATATAGAACTTGGTGACTTCGTCTTGAAAATCAAATTCTTGAACTTAGACATTTGAATGGTCAAATCACTCATTCCTTTTATGACTTTATCCAACTTTGATCATTGCTTAAACCATTAAATGTTTTAGCATGTTTAAGAAAAGTGGTGGACCCAGCAGGAATCAATTGATTGCAACTCCATGAGTTTTTGGGACTTAATAAGGCTGAAATTGATAAAGACCTTTAAAAAGGAACCAACTTAAGTTCCTTGAGTCCCATTAACTATTTTCTTCAACTCGGTAAGCTGTTGTGTCATCTTTCGAATGTTATGTCTAAATTCCTCTTGTTTGCATTCTAAAGCACTAATTCAAGCCTCCAATTGATCTTTCATATTTCTAGCTTCTGATACCCACTAAGATAGATATTTTATTTCAAGGGTTTAAATGAAAAAGTCTATATTATTACTTTTATTGAATGAATGCCAATAACAATTTCTAACTTGCATGACACACTTAAAATGCTTATAAATACATGAAAATGATAATAATACAAATATACCTACAAAATAGAATTTCTTATGCACATAGCCCAAAATATAAAGATCATATTAACAATGAATGCAAAATGCAGAATGCAATTATTGAATCCAAAAGAAAAGATGACAAACTCTTTACCTATCCTAAAACTCTTTTTTTTTTCTTTTTTTTTTTTTTGGAACTTTTTACTAGATCATTTTTTGCAACCTATTAGCAACTTGTTTAGTTCCAAAACTTCTTTTTATTTTTTAAAAATGTGGAAAAAAAAACTTGATTCTAAATTCACTCAAAAAAAATTTTGGTTTAAATAAAAAGGGTAAAATCTTTTTTAACTTTTTCTTTTTCACACTTTTGCTTTTTATTTGGCTAATAAATTAAGAAAACCTTTTTTTTCAAAAAATTTGTTTTTATTTTCTTGTTTGTTAAAAAATACTAAAAAAATTTTTAATTTTTTTTTAAATTTCATGAAGAAGTAGATTTTGGAGAAACATCAAATGAATTAAATTGCATGTCAAAAGAAAATTTCTTAAAAGAATGTTTTTCTTTTATTATTTATTTCTCTCTTTTTTTCTCAACATTTTAGTTACATTTGCATTATTATTACCCTCTAAATGCATATTGTATCCTAATATTCCTCACGTGTCCTAATTTGCGTAACTTCTACAAAATGGATCGATATGGCTCTACCTGAGGTTGGTCTCTTAAAGTTCACTATATGTTGGGCTAAGATTTATACGTCTAAAAGTTTTCAAATTATTCTTCACATCATTATTCATTATAGACTAATAAGGCACCTAAATCCTCACTCATTACAGGCTACAAACAAAAAGGGTTAAATCTGAGTGGAAGTGTTTTGTTAGCAAATGCCTCATAACAAAATCAAATAATATAGAGCGTAGCTACTTAACTTTCTCCTAATAAGGATAGAGCTCGAGTTTGGAGTTTATGCATGCAAGTAATTACACAAAGTGTGTGCAAAGAAATATATCAATCAAAAGCAATATAAGGGCAAAACAAATAACAAAATCAAAGTAAGATACTCACTATCATGCAATATTTTTGAAAATAAAATAAAATAAAGGGAATTAAAATCAAATTTCAACTAAAACCATAAAATCAAAAGCTTAAAATAACACATGATTAGTTTTTGACTTTGCTCTAAAAAAAAATCCTCAATGAAGTCACCAAACTATCATAATGGTTTTGTGAAGCATCAGACAAAAAATTTTAAAAAGCTTTAAAATAGAGAATCGCCACCAATCTTTTTGTTAGGCGTGATTAGCCACCTAAAAAGTTTATTTTTTTAATAAAATAGTAAAATGAATTTAAAGTTTATCAAAAAGATAATTTTGATCTATGAAAACAAGGGCGGGTTCAGGAGTCGATTACATGTGAAAAATGATTAGCACCCTATAGCACCTATAAAATTGGTATCAATTATTCATGTGCTATCTTTTGTTTTGGATAAAAATAGTTTTAGTTTGAAATTTAATAGTAATTTCCTTCAGTTGTTTTAACAAGAAAATTAATTTTATTAAACTTTTATTTAAGAATATTGCAAAAATCTTTAAGTTAAAGAATTATCTTAAAATTCTCTAACAACTAAACATAATTTAAAGATAACTTTTTTTGCCTAAGATTTACCACAACATTTCTTTAAAATGAAAATAACATTCTTTGTATATAATAAGTATTGATGACTCTCCAATATTTAGGTTGAGTACTAAAAATTATTTTTCTCGAAATATTATTTTTATTTTATTTTAAAATTTCATATTTTTATAAAAAAACCATTTCATATGGAAAGAAAAATCGATGATGCTACAATTCAAAAGACATACACATGCAAAATGAATACAAGCAACAATCTAAAAATGAAGATGTGCAAATGCGTATCATTTATGATAATGGGATATGATTTTGATATTGAGTTCTTAAATATAAATAGACCATCCGGACTCCTCAATCTCTAAGCAAAGTTTAAATGTGACTATTTATACTTAAGATCACATTTTTATTTCTGTTTTTTGTTTAATCTTATTATTTTTTCAGGTTAAGGAATTGTACGAAAAGCTTAATTAAATAAAATTTTTTAAATATCCAATGTTCTAGATGGCAGTCGAGAATAGATTATTTCATATGAGATTTCATACAAATCTTTAGAATTTTGATGGCTTAGGTTTCAAGTTTGGTTAAATTTAAAGATTAAAAGGATGGGTTTAGGGTTTTAAGGTTTTGAGGTTTTAGGGTTTTAGAGTTTTACACGATTTTTACAAATCTCTCCAAAAATCCTCAACATCTAGGCAAACTTTCAAAATAAGCTCTATTTTTCATAAATTTTCGAAAAATTGGATTTTTATTAATCTTTTAGAGAGACATTAAAAATGTAGATGCCAAATATAAATGCATGACTATAATTAAAGATGATATATAAATTATAATTTATAATGCTCATGCATGTGACGAGTTAATAAATAAGTAAAAAGCAAATATAAATAAGGATGAGAGAAATTATTATTATTATTTATTTTGTGAAGAAAATTTTTCTTTAATTTTTTAATATTTAGGCAAAATTCAAGAAAATAAATCATTCAAAACATGATTTGAATTTCTTTTAATATTTTAGGTAGAGTTTTAATTTTTTTTAAAAAAAATTTATATATATATATATTAAAATTTTTAAAATGTTTTGCATCTAGTGAATAGTCAATAAATAACAAGTGAAGTGAAGATTATAAATAAATCCATCCAAGACACATAATTATAGAAAGAGAAAGGTAAATACAATGAAACATATGCCAAAAATCCCTTCCTACATTAGTTCTTCTTCTTTTTTTTATTTAATTTTTTATTTATATTAAACCCTCTTTTTTCTTAGTATTGTATTCAAAGTCAACACATACATACCAACCCATTTCATGACATTCACAGAAACTTGCCCCTTTTTCAAAATCGACTTTTTCATCTTACCCTTGTTACCTCCTTCATTTTATTTTAAGCTAAAAGACATAAAGAAAGGGAAACAAAGTAGCGCAACAACCAAGCTACAAATCCCATCATTGTCTTTGCAAATTTCCCAAGGTTCCTAAACTCTTGGACTCTTGGACTCTCGGCTTTTATTATCTTTGCAAATTTCCCATCAGTCCGTCCCTCTAGTATTTAGAGAAAAAAATGCTGAGAATCCCTCTGAACATACCAAAAATAAATATAGGGATTAGGGTTGGCATCGGATCAGGTTCGGGGTGGGTTTTGCTCGTCCCGAACCCGACCCGATTTTATGCTTTATTAAACCCAAATCCGACTTTACCTGAATTTTTTTTTTATACCCTAACCCGACCCGACCCCGATACTATGTAAATCGTACCTGACCCGAAATTAATAAAATATTATTTTTTGAAATATAAAATATTATTTTTTAAATATAAATATTTAAAAATATCATTATATAAATAAAAAATTAAATAATTAATTAAAAAATAATTTTTTATATAATATCGGGTCGGATCTGATTTTAGGCTAACTCGAATCCGAACCGACCCCGATTGGTTCCCAACTTTACCCGACCCAACCCGACCCGAAAATTGAATTTAAAAAAAAAAATCGATCCCATAAGATCGGGTCAGATCAAAACCTGTTAGAATCGGATTGGATTGCCGTCCCTAATAGGGATCGAGAGGGGATCACCCTGGCGCAGACCCGTATTGGGTAGAACCTATCCGAGACATTGCCATTTACAACCACTGAGTAAGACACTGATCGTACGCACTACCTTATCAATTAAATCCACCATTCCACCTGTCTTTAAATCCCATTATCACCATCATCGACTCCAGAAAAGGCCATCCCATTCCGTCGTAAGCCTTACTCATATCTAACTTGAGAGCTGTATATCCCTCTTTTCCTGTTCTTTTCAGTTTCGGTGAGCGCAACAGTTCATAAGCAATCCTCGTATTGTTTGAAATAAGCCTACCTGGTACAAAAGCACTTTAGAGCTCACTTATGCAATGAGGTAATATGTGTTTCAGCCGATTAGCAAGAACTTTCGCTATGATTTTATAGCTGACATTACACAAGCTAATTGAGCAAAAGTTAGACATATTTATAAGATTATTCGTTTTAGGAATAAGCACAATATTTGTGGAATTAAGATCCTGAATGTTACAATCACCATCCAAACAAGATAAATACAAATTTATAATATCAGGTCCTATCACAAGCCAATACTTTTGATAGAACAGAGATGGCATACCATTAGGCCCCGGGGATTTGTTTGGATGCACCTGCTTGATCGCTTCTTTAATTGCTTTCGCCTGAAAATCAGCTAGTAAAATGGCATTCATCTCATCTGAAACTTGTATGTCCACTGCCTTAATAACATCTTCATAATTCGATGGTCCTTGTGATTCGAAAGCCTTCCAAAATATCTTGGTGCTATTTCTTGGATCTCAGCTGTTTCTTCACACTAAACCCCTACCTTATTCTCTACTCATTGATAAAATTGCTTCTTTTTCTACTGGATGCTTGAGCATGAAAGAATGTCGTGTTCTTATCCCCCTCCCACAGCCATAATATTCTCGAACGTTGCTGCCAAAAAATCTCTTCTTTCTCTAATAGTTCATTTAACTGTGCTCGTAGCTTCAAAGCTTCCTCGCTTGCGTCATTACCGGGCTCTGCCATTTTTACTTTCTCATACTGTTTAGAGAGCCACTCAATGTCATTATGGAGACTTCTAAAAGTTTGGCTATGCCACCTTATTAAGCATTTCTTCACGTCTTCCAATTTTGTCAAAATATCCTGATGTCCGTTCTTCCCCCAGCTTTCCCACATAAGCTGTTGGCATCGTGGTTCCCTTGTTCACATATATTCGAAGAAAAAATGCCTTCTTTGCCTTTTTCCTCGACCCCTCCTGCTTTCTGTATCTATCAGTACTGGGTTATGATCATATAGTGTGCCTGGAAGATTTCTGACCACAAACAAGGGGAACAACCCCTTCCATTCCTTGTCACCCAGAGCCCGGTCCAGCCTTTCTCTTATTGTGTGTGTGCCTTCAACCCTTTCCCAAGATTACCATAAACAAGTATATCCTAGATTCTCCAAGCCAACTTCCTGTACCACTTGCCTAAAGGTTCGCATTTGCCCCTTTGTCTTCCTCCAGTTTTTTTGGAGTCCCACATAATCTCGTTGAAATCTCCCACACACAGCCATGGTAACTGGGACGTAGCAGCCATTGTGCCAGTATGTTCCATGCTTTTTCCCTTAGTCTTACATTCGGCTCCCCATACATCCCGTCAGCTTCCATCTCTTTCCCGTTTTGTCCCCCACCTCCATATCAGTATAATACTTCAAGAAACTAATTAAACTTAAAGACACATCCTTCCTCTACATCATAGCCAAACCACCACCTCTTCCAGCAACACTCACCACAAACACCGACTGCATTTTACATTTTCTACGTATTTTGTCAAGAGCTATGTCCTGCATAATTGTTTCTCTCAGGAACACAACTTCGGGATCTTTTTTCTCCAGAATTTTCTTAAGAGCACGAACTGTCCGTGGGTTCCCAAGCCCACGCAAGTTCCATGCTAAGGTACCTCATTGATTTCGAAGGGCTTGGAAACTAGCATCCTTCATTTCTAGCTTATTTGGTTTGTCCAACAAGACCTCTTCCCTGGTCCTATTTAATGGTATATATATCCACGTCCATTAATACACACTCACCCTCCTATCTTTCCTTTTTTCTTTTCTCTAACTCAGCCACAAATTCTTCAGACTTTTGGTTTGTTGAATGTGCCATCTTCTTCCACTTCCCCTTATTTCCATCACTCTTTACTACAGAAACATTAATAGTCTTGTGGTTGTAATTCTGCTTTTTAAGGCTCCATTAATAACAGGTGCTTATCAAATTACCATGGGGCACCCTCTGAAACCCTATTTTTGTCCATCACAGAGTTAAACTTAAATAAAAAGAGATTGTCCTTCAGCACCACTATATCGACCATCTTTGCTAGCCTCCATACAACTTTGAACATGCTAACCATTGCTTCCTTGTTGAAAGGTCTAGATGTATGGATTTTGCCCACCATCCATCTCCTCTCCTCTCCATTTGAACCAATCAACCCACCATTAGTCGATACTACCCTATCCATTTCTTCCTCTGCTCGAGTTAGCTGCCCTCACATATATTCAAAGTCTTCTGCCATCTTAACTCTACTCTCAAACTACCACTTACTTCCTTCTTGAACTCCACTTCCTCCTCAAAGATAGCTAAAGAAACAATCTCAAGGTTTAGACTCTTGTAAAAACAAGACTATACTCCTCTCACCGACGAGCCGTCAAAAGAAACTTGTTAAAAATTTTATTCAATCCTCCACATTTAAAAGGTAATTCATGAACGTGAATTTTTTTTACTGAGATATGAATTGAAACCTTTTGATGCTCCAGATGAGGTTGATAACTTACAACCATGTCATGTTACTTGTGAGGTTTAACAGACAACTGAAACAACGGTGGGGGTCATTCCACAGTCATCTCTTGACACATATAAGGATCTTGAGCTGGGAGAACAAGACAAAAGTCATACAGCATGTTATAGTAGTCTTGCAGCATAGAATGAAGGCAATATTATATTTTGTAATCATATCTCACATATCAGAATAGGATAAAAGAAAAGAAAAGAAAAGAAAAGAGTCTTTGCCTTGTCATTAGTCAAGTATCTTATTCCCCTGTGGGAGTTTCTACTGTTAAATCTTCAGTTTTTCTGAATTTGTTTTTCCTTTCTTGTCTATTTGTTACTTTGATTCGTATGACTAGCATGGCTGATGGGTACGAGTTATGAAGGAAGATTTCTCACATGGGAACTGAAGGGAAATACTAGGATTTTTGTGTGAAAGGATGACAAATGGAAACCTTGAGTTTGATTGGATCATTGTAAATAGTTAAGACTTTCAATTCTAAGACCATTTGGGGCCACTCTAGAAACATGATTGAAACTATAAAGGAACAAGGAGATCATATAGGAATTCTTTCTATTCCAGTTTGATGGTGATTTTGGCATGGAATAGTTTTAGGATAACTGCCCTTGGCGTTTTGGCAGGCGACCCATTATTTTTAAAAATGTTAGAGGATTCTAAGCAAGCATTCAATGTCTTTATCGTTTGCCAGCCTTGCCTGTAGCTGGTTACACAGGGTTGCAGGGATAGGCTTGGTGATGCTTTAGTTCAAGATTGGACTTCTTCAGCAGCTGATCCTTTAGTTCAAGATTGGACTTCTTCAGCAGCTGATCATATACCCATATGCAGAGAAGGTTTTGTTTTGAAAAATTTTGGTGCAATTCAGATGAGTGTGAGTGTGTGGCTGCAGATTCATCTGAGGGCCTTGACAGATGTGTACGTGGTAAATAATAGACATGTGGTCAACCTTTAGTTCATTGAAATATTAATTGCTTTGATTATGAGTAATGGAATATTTCTTGAAGATTCAAAGATGGAAACAACCAACTTTAGTAGAAAAGGAAGAAATTCTCCAGAAGCACAAATCCTATGCAATAGGCAATTTTGGTTCTTTCATGCTTCTGCCTCAACTTGTGAAAGAAAGGAGAAATTTAACTTTATGTTGTTATGATGACTGGCATTCGGATAATTCTGTCATGAAGCCTATATTGGTTGATTATATTTAACTGATATTTTTCACGCTTCATAACCCATTTCATCTGCTCAGGTTCTTGTTTCTTGTTTTCCTGTTCAAAATTTCTCAAGAACGACGAACATTTAGGACTTATTATGTTTAGTGGTGAACACGGAAGGATGTTTTTAGTGTGTTCATAGAATGGTTTAGTGCTAGCTTCCAATTACACCATCGTAGAACAGATTAGGAAATTTTATTTCAAGGCACATTGGCTTCCAGTGCTTGGTTTCAAATTTCATTTGCTTGGAATTTGGTTTAATGTTCTTGTTTCTGACTTTGTTGTATCTACATTCACTCATGCTGCATCTCTTATTAAGCTAATCAAATTTCTTTTTGGTTTAATGTTACTAATAACCATTAAACTATAATAAAATATTCGATATAATATTTAAGTTTTCAAAATTTTTAATATAATATATGCACTATGAATTCATTAATTAACATAATATTCATTCTTAAATTAATTAATTTTAAATAATAATTTATAAAAAATACATAATTCTTTAAATATAATATTAATTAATATCGACAATATTAATGACAATGAAACATAAAAATAAAAATGAAAGGGATGATAATGATGAAGACGTTTGAAGAGTTAGTTCCCTATCGTTGGCAGGCTTTGGATTTTATTAATCCCCAGAATTAACAAAAGAAAAAGCCCTAACCAACGCCAGATGTATTTCTCAGAAAGACTGCAAATTTTGATTCGTCTTGTCTCTCCCCTTTTAACAAAAATTGAATCCCTGGGAAGAGAAATATATATGTGACAATAGGGACCCATGAATCTGAGTACTGAAGGGACTGCTCCTATTGATGAATGTGTCCTAGGGATTTTTTTTTTTTTTTTAAAGGTGATATTTGGTAGAAGTGACAATCTCGAATCTAATTTGAATCAGGTCACTTTGTATAAATAAACATTCTAGAAATTTCGAGTTTAAATAATTTTCGATTCAAATTATTAAAACTAAAATTAATTTAATTTAATTTTGAGATAAGTTTTGAACTATTTAAATTTTAATATTTTAAAATCAGACCGCTGATATTTTTGGATAAAGTTCGGTTGGATTTAAAGAAATTTTCGAATTTGAATTAATTTTTGTCAGCTTTAATGGGACAGTTTTAATTTATAATTTTGGCCTAATATTTTTATCCTTAAATAGCAAAACCTACACGAATTCTAGTACTTACATGGGAATAAAAATTCAGTCATATGTGTATATTTTAAAATAAATAAATAAATATCCTAATAAATTTTCTAAAATCCCCTCTTGCTTGACCTTATTTTTGCCCTTTTTCTTTTTTTTTTTTTGCGTGCATGATGCTTGTACAAGTTACCTTTAAGTTATTGTGAAAACCCTTATTAATGCCTGAATTGACATAATGATTTTTTATTTTATAAAGTATAAACTAAAAAATTTGAGACAAATATTTTTTTTTTAAGATTTTTTTATGTTGATTACGTATATTTCAATTAATTTAAAATCGAATTGAATTAAATTTTATTAAAAAAAATTTTAAAATTTTTTTCATTTGTAATATTTAAAATCAAAATTTTATTTTAAAAAATGAAATTTTTTATCTTTCCAACCAATAAGTTGATAATTTGAGACAAATTTAATGTTTTAAAATTGCATTAAATTTGGGGTTTCCAGTTTGGCCCATCATCATCTCAGCTTTTTTGTAGTAATTTAAAATTTTCACTTGCTGCCATGTCTGACTGCATAATTCTTTGGTTTTTTTTTTTTTTTGTTATTTCTATTTGTCGTATTTTGTATTTTGATGTTTATGAGCTTCAGGATTTGCTGAAGATAATGAAATTGTCCTGAATTTGAGGTTGAAACAGACAAAAACTATAATTATTTTTTGCCCGTCTGTGGTTCCCAGGTCCTGATTTACATAAGTTAACTCTATATCTGTGCTCACAATAGTGTTTGTTTCTTACTATTTAAAGAAAATTAAAAAAAAAAAACACACACTTCCATGCAAATTGCAATTGAGCAAAACAGTCTTTTGAGGGAAAATTATAATTGTATGAAATGAGATTTAGATAACTTTAAAGTAATCATCTCTCATAGTATAACCTAAATGAGAGTTAGTATTAACAATCGAGTAATACAGTTGTTAATGGGTAGAGTATTGAATTTTTTATTAAAATGAGATCTGTTGAAAAAATAAGATTTATTATAAAAAATAATGTGATTTGTTATTAGAGAGTACTAATTTTTTTTTTTTAGTGAAATTAACTATCACTTGAACTGAAATATCTTCTATCTTCGTCTCATTCATCATTTGCTAATATCGATTATTCCAGGCCAAGCAGGTAAATATCTATATTTCTAGTCAGGGAACTGCATTTTAAGCTGTCACTATTCTCATATTTCATCCTTTTAAAATATCCAGAGTCAGTTAATTAGTAAAAATTCATCTAACCTCTGTGAAAAAGAATGACAGTATTTCAGCCAGAGATTTTAAATTTTTTTATAAGAGTATCTATTTATAATGTATAAAAATTTATTAATTTTGTAAATAAAAAAGATGTTCTGAAAAAAAATTTTGAAAATGTCCAAAAAATTTTCTTTTAAATTTTTTTCTTTTTTAATTTTTTAAGTATCCATAAACATTCTAATTCAAAAGGGATCTGCCTCTGCTGTACTCACAAAGAGCTAATAGGTTTAGCATTACTTAGGGTCTGATTGGTTATAAAAAATATTTTTTATTTTTACTTTGTATTTTTTGAATTTTAAAAACCATGTTTGATACACAAAAATAAAAATTTTAAAAACATGTTTTGTATTTACATTTTCAAGATAAAAAATAATGTTTAACCCTACAGGTTAAATAATATATATCTAAAACTACATTAGACTCTAAAGGATTAAGAAGAAACACACCTAAGCTCGTGCTCAAATAATTGTAATTCTTATCAACTACAACCTAAGCAATATTATCACATATAATCTCACCCCATGCATACTGATCGTGGCAACCAATAGTTGAAGTTTGGTTTAAATCTATACCTTTGATTTGTAAACTACATTCCAAATGCTCTGTGAAAAAAAAATGAACTAAATAAAAAATATATGAAGTTGCTTGCATGAGATCTTTTAAAATCCAAGAACCATCAACATGGACTCTGTATGTTTGTTTTTTAGTTTAGGTGCTTGGCAACTCTTGCAAGTTTGATACCTTAATTGGCCAGCTTGCAAGGTCACAGAGGAAAATAAAATAATAATTATTACCAGTGCCAGTATGGACACTCGATCAAGGTAAAAGAAAAAGAGAGAAAAAAAAGATAGAAGCAAGGACGGAGAATATGCTTATTTTAGCTTTTACCCAAAAGAACAATAATTTTGGGTCGATTGTAAATCGAATTTATGTGTGATGGAATCATTGAGTGAACAATAAAAAATATTTTAATGAACCCGTGTCTTCATCTTCTTCGTTTATTCTCCATGATTTTTTTGAAAACACTAAAAAAATCTTTCTTTTGTTCTTTAATTTTGGCTCATTTTCATTTTCATTTTTCAAAAAATAATTTTTATTTTTTCAACTAAACATATTTTCACTCACATTTTTTATTTTCTATAAAAATAAAAACGAAAAAAAACTATATTTTTTTGAACCAAACATTACCTTATTCACTTCACCCTTTCTTATTAGTGCAAATCTAAAATAAATTGTTTCAACTCCAACTCTCCAACTCTAGGTCAGGATATAATTGTTGAGAATTTCCTCCTTCGCTTAAATAACATAAAAAAAAAAATCATGGATAAGAATTAAATTCAAGGTTTTTTGCAAAAAAAAAAAAAAAGAAACCCCTCAAGGTTCCTCATGGTCAATACGAATAATCTAAAAACTTGGACTGATATCAACAGTTAACATTGCACCTTAATAATATTAGGGATTAAAGGGATTAAGGTCAAATTTATTATTATTTTATGAGTTAATATTGAATTTTATTGTCATACTTTAATTTTATTGATTTTTAGATGTAAAATAATGAAATTAATGCAAATTTATCATATACATTAACATAATAATTTTTTAAATATTTCAATTTCGTTATCTTTCGTTCAAAAATCAACAAATTGAAAATGAAAGGAAGTGGAATTTATTATTTGAATTAATAAAATATCGTTTGAAATATTCCAATTCGTTATTTTTATTGAAAATCAATAAAATTAAAATATACTAACAAATTTTAATAAATTGAAATAAAGTTACAAAGTTCAATAGTTATGATATAGTAAAAATTTGAGCTTTAATCTCATTTTATCATGATTTATAATTATAATTTTTTAATAAAATATCATAATTTGAAAATAAAAAATATATATAAATATTGAAATATAAAATTTTAAATTTGTTACGCATCATCTCTTAATGTAACTTAATGAATTGTGTTAAATTTTGAATTCAATTATAATTATTGTTTGTTCATTGGCGAGGGCGCAATATGCCTTTAGATTTGTGCGTAGTATACATCTGTCTAATAAAAGGAGACATGGTCTCATGTAATAACCTTTCTTCAACCTCTTTTGGAGAGAAAAAAATTTTCTCTCTCTCTCTGTCACGCAGAAATCAACTTATTTTTGAATCCTTTGTGGGCCCATCTTGGCTTCAAATTCTCACTCAAATATCACGAGTTATGACCCACATATGACATATCACTTCAATCACTTTTCAATTCCCCACTCTCTTTCTCTGTCACTCTCTCACAGTCTCACCCGCAACGACAAAGGCATCAAAATTGAGATGCAGCTTCATTATTAGCTCCGCCTCAGCTCACTTCACTTCACTTCCAATAATTCCACCAACATTCAGTCAAAATAAACCACCAAAACAGCTGCTACAATCTGAGCAGACCACCTACGCAGCCTCACCACAATGTGGCGTTTTTTCTTCCTCCTTCTTCTCTTTCCTGTTCTCCTTTCACTCTTCTCTATTCTACCTGTCTCCAGTGTTTCCATTCGTGCAAGGAAACAATCACAGCCGCAACACACGGATCTCCAGCCTACCACCATGGCTCCCTCTGAGGCTGAGACCCTTTTCAAGATAATGGAATCTATGTCCTCCGATCAAACCTGGAGAGTCTCCTATCCAAACCCTTGTAAACCTGGCTCGTCTTGGCCTGGAATCGAGTGCAAACCAGGCTCAGATAACTTCCTTCATGTCTCTAGGCTTGATTTTGGCTACTCTCCGAACCCAACTTGCAAGAAAACTGCTATATTTCCCAGTCAAATCTTTACTCTTCCTTACTTGCAATCAGTTTTCTTCTTCAATTGTTTCACTCATACCAAAACTTCTCTCTCTTTTCCAAACAGGCTTTCCAATTCTTCACTTCAACAACTAAGTCTCCGTTCAAATCCGGGACTTGTTGGCCCTATTCCACCTCAAATATCTTCATTGAAGTCCCTACAAATACTCACACTGTCACAAAATCATGTCACTGGACCAATCCCTGTTAAAATATTCAGCTTGACCTCTTTAGTGCACATTGATTTGAGCTACAACATGCTTTCAGGTACCATCCCAACCCAATTGGGTAATCTGAAAAACCTTGTAGGCCTTGATTTGAGCTATAATTCCTTTACAGGCTCAATCCCTGAGACGATTGGCCAGCTTGCTATGCTTCAAAAGCTTGATTTGAGCTCAAATTTACTTGTCGATAGGATTCCTGATAGCATTGAAAAGCTCAGGTTTTTGGTTTTCATGGCTTTGAGTAACAACAGACTGGGAGGAAATTTTCCAAAAGGATTGTCTAAGTTACAAAGCTTGCAATATTTTATTATGGATGATAATCCAATGTTCACAACTTTGCCTCTAGAGATTGGCATTTTAGTGAAACTACAAGAGCTGAGGCTTGCCAATTCAGGGTATTTAGGGACCATACCACCAAGCTTGTCAATGCTTACGAATTTAAGTACTCTGTCTCTTCAAAACAACAGATTAACAGGTGAAATTCCTATGAGTTTTGGCAGTTTCTCTCACATTTATCACCTGAATCTCAGCAGAAATTTGCTTGATGGCGTTGTTCCATTCAATGCAAGTTTTTTGAAGCGGTTGGGGAGGAATTTGGACCTTAGTGGAAATCCAGGTCTCTGTTTGAGTTCAGCTGAAGCATATAGTGTGAAAATTGGAGTTGGTATTTGCAGCAAAAATGTTTCTCTGAGCCTGCCACTGAACAAGTCTCAAGCTCCACCAGGACTTTCCTACTCATTCTCTCTATTTGGTGTTTCGGTGTTTTTTGTTTGCATCAAATATCATTTCTATTATGATTTCGACTGAGAATTACTCTTCTTCCTTTATCATGGTCTTTTAATCAGTTTTACTAGTATTATTCATGGGTAGCCTTTGTAAAAATTAGTTATAGTCTAATAGAATACGTAAAAAAAATTGCCTTCTCAAATTATTGCAGGTTTTGGACTTGGACAAATTAAACTTTGGAATTGGACATGTAACACGTGCATGTTGTCAGAGTAGGACCAATTCTTGAATCAAGCTATAACCTAGTTGAGTGTTGTTACCTGTCCACCTGGTTCTTTGGTTTTGTTTCCTTTCATTTCCAGACTGGTGAAATTGTTATAGGTTGCACAAATTAAACCCTGATTGACTCTTTTGTACTTAACACAGAAAAATGGAGAAAAGAATTGCATTAAAATTTGTGGTTATTCAAATATTTTGTTAGTACAATTTAACTAGGCCTTTTCAAATCCTTTACAGTATCATTCATTGCATTTCGGTTATTTAGTACAACGACAAATGCATATAGAGCAATTGGCTTAATAATAATAATAACGATAATAATAATAATAATAATATAATTATTATTATTGTTATTAAGCACTGATACATGCATGCATCTTAAAAAATGGCTGCAGTGCGATGTCTCACGTATAATTAAAACATCAAAAGGAATCCATATAAACCTTAAAGTTTCCTGCCCAGAGATGTTGTTTTCGACTTTTTATCAATCTGAGTTCTGACTGATTAACGTAATTTCATTGACAAATGAATTATACGTTTCAATAAATATGCATTATTTACCAAAAATTTTACATTTTTTCTCGAGAATTTACTATACCTATGTATTAGAAACACTACCTTTTTGTTTATTCACAAGCTTTAGTTTTACATTTTTCCCACGAAGCTGTTTCAATTGTTTAGCATCTTCTGAGAAACTAGGTAATAGATAGATAGATAGATAGATATATATATATATATATATATATATATATTGAAAATTTGCACCAATGTTTTCTGTTTGAGGTGCTTTTAAACTTCCTTGTTCACAAACTTTTCCAAAGAAATGAAAAGCTGAAGTGACAAGTTATTCCCCTTTTAATTCATATATATCAATATTCTCTCTCTTACTCAAAATATTTGTTATGTATTGATTTTTACGAAATTTAAAAAAAATTAATTTTAATGTATTTAATGCTAAATTTTAATTTTTTTTATAAAATTAAAATTTTATGATTTTTGATGTCAAAAAGTAAAAAAAAAAATCATAAAAATAATTTTAAAATATAAAAAATAAGAGTTTTAAATGTTAAAAAATATATATATCTTTAAGACATCCCAAAAAAGAAAGGCAAAGAAATTGAGACAAAGGGAATAAAAAATAAAAGAAAGTTATATATATACATATATATATATATATATAGAGAGAGAGAGAGAGGACATAGATATAGAGCCTGCTGTCTTATTCTTACATCTTGCATTCCAGTTATCACTTGATTTAGGACTTTTGTTGGTTCAATGAAAGGCCTTGGACAATTACATTTGCAAAAAGTTATTAATTCCAGTTTTGTTGCTATGGAACACAAACATAATTGGTCGACTCAGAAAAAAAAAATAATGATGAATAATATGAATTTTCCCTACCAAATTTTTAATATGTCTTTGTTGGTTACTTCATGTATGTAATGTTGATAATTATTACCGCATTTGAACAGCTTAAATTGTTGGCAAGTCTTCGCAAACTGAATTTTTCACCATTATTTATTTATTTATTTTACAAATAAGACCATAACTTGAGATAGAATAAGAGATTACATAATTAAGATTTGATCTTCAAATTTATTGACTATCACCTTGTAAAGGTGAATGCATAAAAAAAATTTAACTAAATTTGAAATTTCCCTTAACATTAATGGTACTTGGATGTAAAATGAAACTGTCAATATCTAGAAGCTTGAAAGTAGAATCAAATTCACAGGCGTAGAGCTGAAATTGCAGAAAGCTTAATTCTCATAAATTATTTATCTTTATTTAACTTTCCTCAAACAGAAGAAAAAAAAGTGAAAATGGAGAAAAAGGAAAAGCATAGAAACATTGAATTAATGTTGATACTTGAAATAAGACTTAAGTATCCCACGTGAGGGCCTGAAACTTTTTCTCAGCTTTATTTGGCTAAGAGACAAACCGGTTACATTTTATTTTCTGTCCCCATCTATCTAGAAAATTTTTAAAAGAAAGGTTTAGTTTGAATTTAATGTAATTATATTCTATTTTAAAAGGAATTTATAACATCTAGAAATTATAATTTTCAATGACAAAAAAAAATTGCAAATTAATATGGCATATAAAAAAGCAAGAATTATAGAGTTTTGAATTCATGAACATGATTATGTGGAAGTTATCATGAAATTAATCTTCACATAGTTTAACACAATCATCAAATACTAAATAGATTTTATTAATATTTTAGTTAGATAAATTTATTTTTATTAATAAATTTAATTTCAATTATAATTTTATAATTATTTTTAAGTTATATCAAAAGTTCATAATAATTTTTATCAAGTCGTAAAATCAGAACTCATATGACATAAGGGCTAAGGCTTACTCTTCTATCCGTTGACTCCTCCCATGTTTCTTTGAGCACATTAGATTTCATTGCAAAATATGTATAGGGCACAAATTGAGGATTAGAGGACATTATTCCCTACGTTTATACCCTTCCTAGCCCTTAAATATTTAGTTTTAATATTTCTAGAATCTACTCAATCTTAATTCTAATTATTTCTTTCTATTTAGCAAATTAATTAGGGTTATTTTGTTCCTTCACTTCCGCCTTTTTTGAGTGAATCTTTCTCTATTATACTTAAATGTGGCAATTGGATCATTAGGTCAAGTTTTGGTTGAGTCATTTCGGATCCAAAAAATTAAAATTAAAATTATTCTGAATTTGAGTCATATATGATTCAAGTTATTTTGAATTCAAATTTTTTAATTGTAATATCCGAATTATTCAGGTTTGAATTATTTTTGGGTCAAAATTATTAAATTTTAAAATAAAATCAACTTAATTTTAAATCATTTCAAGTTAGATCATTTTGGGAAATCAGATTATTTTGGGGTTCAAGATGGATGAGTTTATGTTATTAACTTTTCTTGATCAAAGTGAACTGAATAATACGTATTTTTCGAATTCGAGTCAGTTTTGACAATTCTAATTATACTTCTATTCTATTTATCTTATTAAAAAAAAAAGAAAGAAAGAGGAAGGATGAAGCAGAAGCAAGTTTTCTTGAACAATTTTTCTTGTTTTAATTAATCTCTAATTTTGAAATTTAGTTAATTAGAGATAATAAAATTAATTAGAGTTTATATGATATGAAAAAAATATGATATTAGTTATAAGGTTTTAAAAGAATATGATGTCCAATGTTTTGAGTAGATAGTTAAAATTTAACTTTCTAAGATAATCTTAATATAATTTAAGATTTGACGAGTAATGTTGAATTTGAATCAGATCACTTTGGTCTAATCATTTTGAGTTGAAGAAGTTTCGGCTTCAGATCATTTTGAGTTTATATCATTTAAGAAATGAGTCTTAGGATTTGACAATTAAATTATTCAAATTCAAATAATTAAAAGGATTCAAATTATTGAATTGGATTCATCTCAAGTTAGTATTTCAAATTGTTTAGGTTTGATTCATAGAATCATATTAATTTAAATTTAAATTATTTTAAGTTTAGATTAGTCGAATTCGAGTTACTAACTTTTCATGGTCAAATAAAGTGGTTGGATTCATGCGGATTGAAGGAGGTTGTAGAATTCAGATCAATTTTAGAAGCTTTAATTTAAACTCATATACTAAATTTGTGACAAAAGAGTATAATATTACGTTAATATAACTCCATTCATTTTCCTAATATTCTTTTCTCTGAAGTCTTACTCTTATGGACCCCCTTCCACTAAGATGTAAATAAGTAAGAAGCTGAACAGTTTGTATGAAAAAGAGTACATTCTATTCTGGGTTGCATTTTTTGCAGTACAAAAATAAAGGTTGAGGGGTTTGAGTTTCCAAACAATCTTTAGTGACAAAATGCGGGGACACTTTGATGACATTTTTCAGAAATGAAGCATGAAAATAGAAGTTGTGTGTGACAATTGACTGAAAGAAAGAGCATTTATTTCTGTTTTTTTTCTCTCATGTGGGATGAGATTTTGGGCTGGCTTGCAATTGCTGGCCTTTTTTCTGTATGCTGCTTGCTTGTTCTCTTGTTCAAAAATGGAAGGAAGTTTATTCCTCAAATTCTTCGCTTTATTTATCAGGAGATTCATAAGTTACTAGTATTAAATTAAATATGCTTCAAGGATTTTTTTAGCTACGACTTGGGATTTTAATAGAAGTGAAAAAAATTGATTGAACTTGAAAATTTCTCTAGATTAGTTTAAGATTGAACATGATGTAATTCAAATTGATTGAAAAATGTAAAAGATATGAATATAAAAAAAAATTTAAACTCAAAACAATTCATACCTAACACGATACTAATATGAAGCAGTTTGAAACTAAATCAATTTGAATTCGAAATAATAAAAAAAAATCAACAATTTGAACCTAAGATCGAAATAATAAAAAAAAAATCAACAGTTTGAACCTAAGATCAATTTAATCTGAAATTTGACAAGATTATAATTATGTTAACCTGAGTTTGAACAAACTCAAAAATAATTAAGTTTGAAATGACTTAAATTCAAAATAATACGAACCCAAGATATCATGAATAATGGTTCAAATCTGAAAATGTCTAATTAAATTTAATCAATCGAAACCTAAATAACCTAAATTTGAAAGCACAAATTCGTTCAATTACCACCACTAGATCCAATAATTCTAACTTTTTATTTGTGATGGTGTTAGGAGTGTTTTATAGTCATAAGGGTATTATGGATTTTTTTTTCTTTAAAAGGTGATTCATCAACAAAACAGGATTAACTTTGTCATTTTGACCGATCAAATGTGTCGAGCTGACCTAAAGTCTCAAGACTTATGTCAGCTCTAGCCACCTTAACTTCCCATTTGAAGGCATATAAAAATGTTAACTCATCATCCCCTAATTGGACTATCATCTACTAGATCAGGTGGTCTAGCAATGTCAACCCTAAACTCACTACTCGGAGCTCAAGTCACCTAGGTCTAACACTCATATCCTACAAGTATAACTAGCCCCCTCACTCCAAGAAGACTTATTCAATTTCCTCTCTCTTTTTAAGATTTTTCTCATTTTTTCTCTTTTCAAGCACTAACTTGAGTATCGGAACAAAATACCGAAAAACACCTCTGACTTTTGCTTTCAATTGACCTTTTGAACTTGTGATTTCAAAATTTTCACCTCGTTAAACAGCTTAGCCCAAACATTTTGGTGTGTCAGGTAAGGAGCCTTTGTCTATTCAACCAAACTAATCATGCCTTGCAGGAAAAGAGTTATCGATGAAAAAGATAATGTTGCTGCAGCTAGAACTAATACTCAATTTAGCCAACAAACCTTCATTGACCTAATAAATAGCCTTAATAATGAAGCAATTCGAAGCCTCACCCAACAACTACAGTCACTAAAAGAGCTGATGTTGACCTTGACTCTATCACAGACCTTAAAAGAACCAAACCCTATAGCCTTAAGAAATCCACAAACACAAAAGTTGTCGACCTACAATGATAGTATTGCCTCATCGACCCTTGAAGATGATGAAACCCCCAAAGCTATTACGCCACAAACTCCCAAACATAAACCATAACCTAAAAATCCAAATGGCTACCTCGAAACCACCACCTAATAGAGACTTAGAAGCTTGGATTGAAGCAATGAAGAAAGAGTTTAAGAATAAAGCCTTCATATTGAATATAAGCTTAAGATTTTGGAAACATCCCTTTCAATGAAGCTATTGACCAAGCCTTGCCACCAAAAGGATTTAAGAATCCCATTATTGAAACTTATGATGGTACTATTGATCTCTTTTACCATCTTGAGCTTTATAAAAATCAAATAAGCTACCTCGAAACCACCACCTAACAGGGACTAAGAAGCTTGGATGGAAATAATGAATAAAGAGTTTAAGAATAAAGTCTTTTATATTTACAGATGAGCTTAAAATTCTAGAAACATCCTTTTCAATGAGAATATTGATTGAGCCTTGCCACCATAGGGATTTAAAAATCCCATTCCTAAAACTTATGATGGTACCATTGATCTTTCTGACCATCTTAAGTTTTATAAAACTAACAAATTGATATAGGGAGCCAATGAGCCTTTGTGGTGTGTAAAAGACTTACCATAACTCTCAAAGGGGTAGTTCAATCATAGAACACCAACTTGGAATTAAAATTAGTCTCAACCTTCAAGCAGCTTGGTCTTTCTTTTCTGGCCCATTTTATTAGTAGCTAGCGAACAAAGAAAACCATTCTGAGCTTAATGTCCATTTTTCAATGACGGAACAAATCCTTGAAAGAATATGTCACGTGTTTTAAAGCTGAAACTCTTCAAGTGAAAGATCTTCATTGTTCAGAATGTAAAACTCTGAATTATAAACCTACTAACAAAATTTCAGCTCAATCGAACCATAAATCGACTTTTGTTCAACCAACTCTCCCTTCTCCATTTTTTTTCTATTTTTCTAATTTCTTTTTTTTTCTTTTTTTTTTTTTAAGATTGTGGTGTCATCTTCTTTTATTAAGTAGCTAGAGTTCTGTGTAAAAAGAATGACTAAGCTCTATGGCTTTTAATTAGTCCAAACCCAATTACATAAGGCCGGATCCCATTTTCCTAACAGACTTTAAATTAATTAAATAAATAATCAAAAATGATTATTAATAAATATATTAATTAAACACTATCTAATTATATATAAATAGATAAAAAAAAATTTTAGCATTTTATTGTATCCAATTAAGCACAAGCTCATAGCAATTATTTATTCTCAACCAAGTCTAAGATAAAATTACCTTATAAATACAATAACCCTCAAATCAATATGACATAGAGAAGGTGTTTGATTTGTTAATTCTAAGATTTTAGGAAAAAAAGTGATAATAAATAAATTATAGATTATAGAAAATGAGTAATTCCTACATTATGAAAATGTAAAATTTTTATATTTTGTTAGGGGAAACTAAGATTAACTAACGAAATCTTTTTACTATATTATCCTTGATTAAATGTAAATAACATGTGATATACAGTTATATTTAAATTATTTATTTATTTAACATGTAAATAGTTTATTTAAATTTTTATGAAATCAATTAAAAATTAGAAATTACTAAAACTATTTATATAAATCAAATAGTATTTTTGTAAATAAATATTTTCAAAATACTTGAATATAAATATATATATATATATATTTTGTTCAATTACAGGAACCTAATTCCTATCCTAACATTGATTGTCTCAACACATAATAAACACGTAGATTGACCTTAGTTATGAAAATATGTTATTTGCAAATTTTATGTCATAATATTTAGTTAATATATTTTAGGCTTTATTGCAAAAATAATATATTTAACAAGTAAATTATGAAAATATGTTATAATTATTTTCAAAATAGACAATGTTTATTCTCTTAAAAACATAATCCATGTTGATTAAACAGAAAACCTTTGAATAAAATTTTAAAAATTAATTTTTTTCATAATATAATTTCTATAAAAACCAAGTTTTTAATTTTAAAAATGTTGCCTTTATTGAAACTATTTAATTTTAAAAAATAATTTTTTATAATATATTTACAATAAAGATCATGTTTTTAAATCGTTGTTTTTTTATGAAACTTAGAATTATGAAAAGTAATTTTTTTCCATAATTTAATTTTAACAAAAATTTCATTTTTAATCTTCAAAACATTGTCTTTGTTTAAATATAGAATTCTGAAAAATATTTTTTTTTCATAATATATATTCAATAAAGATAATGTTTTTAAGATTAAAACATTATTGAAATTTAAAATCTGAAAAATATTTTTTTTCATAATATAGTTTTCACAAAGATCAAAATTTTAATCTTAAATCTTTGTCTTTGTTGAGATTACAACATTATGAATGATAATATTTTCATAATATATTTTTAACAAAAATTATGTTATTAACATTTAAAACTTGTCTTTGTTGTTTTGAAAAATAAAATTTTCATAATTCAACAAGGATCATATTTTTAATTTTAAAAATGTTGTCTTTATTGAAAATATAATATTTTAAAAAGCAAAATTTTTTATATTATATTTTCAATAAAAATAACGTTTTTCATTTTAAAACATTGTTGAAATTGATATTTAAAAAAAAAATCTTATAAAAAATCTATATTTCGTTTTAATCTTATAAATGTTATATTTTTCTTAGTCAAGAATTTTAAAATTAACTTTTTTATCAATTAAAAAAATAATTTAATTATAGATCCACATATAAAATTTAATTAAAATATATATTGCTAGGTGTCAATGGTGCTTAGATTGCCTTTTTACATGTCAAATTTGATATGGACTTATCATATAATTACTTTCATATTAAAAAGTAAATTAGATCATAAAAATTATTTATTCAAAATAAAAAAGCTGTAAATTTTGAATTTCAAAATATTATAAATTTTCAGGAAAAGTGAGTTTTAAAATTTTTTTATTTTTCTTTGTTGGACACGGTTGAAAATATCGAATTTCTGGATGTCATAAACAGTAACAAATATCAAATAGGTGAATCACTTTACGAAAAGAAAAAATTAAAATCCAATCACCAAGCGCCCGAAAACAATTTTTACCTTAATAAAATCGGATCTACCAAGATTTGAACACGGATAAAACCGGGTAGGGTCATGTTTCGTTCACTCCCCTGCACTACAAAATGATTAGTGTAATAAAGCGGATGGATCCAAACAAAAGCCAAGCAGGGGAATCCGGGACCCAGCTATTTAAACCCCTCCAAAATCAAAATACCCAAAAACACATCGCACAGCAAAATTCATTCTTCCAAGTTCGATCGCCGGCGGCGAATCTCCTCTCTGTTTATTGTTGACGACGCTCTATCACAGGTTCGCTATCTTTCTTCCTTCATTTCCTATCTAGATCTTTATTTCTTCTTTCTTTTTTTTTAATAAAGGATTGTTTGATAATTTGATTTGGGCTGTTATTTGAGTGTTTGATTAGCGGAATTTCCGGTTAAGTGTGCAAATTCAAGTGGTTACTTTTTTTATCCCGATTAGGTAAATGGAAGGAAAATTTTCATTTTCTGATGAAAATTCTCGAATCTGATTCCGATTTCATTATTATGGCTTGCATTTTCATAACTCAATTTAATTCAAAGCCAGAAGATTTGAACATTAAGTTCAAAGATAATTTTAAAAAAATTAGCTGAATTGAAGCCTTACTGGAATTGAGTTCAATCAGTTCAATCGTTTAGATGAGAGATTTCTCTTTCTGTACGCTGCCAGTGTCGCCATTTCACCAAACATACATCTCATTTTACTAGCCAAAATCAAAAGATTTTTTTTTTCTTTTGCCCGTGAATTACATTATAGGGGCAAATGATTCTATCTTTTCATTTTTTTTCATTGGTCTGTTTCTAAATTTAATATTGAGGATATATTTGTGATCAATGATCCTTTGAGTCCTAGTGTCTGATAATAAATCTTAGATACTCACTTTTGAGTCCTAGTGTTGGTCATAAATCTTAGATACTCACGATCACTTGTTTTTATGGTAGTGCTTTGGGTTTGTTCTCGTATTTTGGATTGGCTTTGTTTCTTTTCATGATTGGTTTCTGGTTTTGCATGTGATACTGAATTATGAGTGGAATTTTGCTGAGTGGGTATTACTTGATAGGGTGGAATGAGCATGGATTAGATACTCATAAATTATTGGGTGTTTCCTGCTCCCCCTCCTCCTCCATTTTTTTTTTTAAATTTTAGACTTCATGAGCTCTGAGTTGGGGTTAGTTTTGTGTAATTAGTTTTGAAATTTGCTAACAAATCTTAATTAGATACTTTGAACACACATGGGTTATCACTCAAACACACAAAAGAAATATTTGTTATTTACTTTTCCAAACTATCGCATTTGTATTGGAGAAGATCTGGTTAAGATATAAAAAGGACGTTTAGGCTATTTAAATTGTGGAAAAGAAACAAAAAAGAAAAGACAAAATGTAATCGATATGTGAAAGGTTATTATAAAGCTAAATTTGCATTTGGTGGTGAATTGCTTCTTGCTATACAAAAATGAAAGAAAAAATAAAGCCAAATTAGCTATATTGAATATGAATATTGTAGTAATTGTGCCATTTGGGCTCCTGTCTACATAGGATGCCATTCAATTTTTTCTTGTTTACAAATTTGTTTGGTGTTGTTATAGTGTGAACTTGCCCCATTCTCCTCTTTATTTTGATGGCAAAATGTCGCTATTCTTGTTAAAGAGATGCATGCATTAGACAATTAATTCATAGGATTTGACTTTTATTTAGTGCTCCATGGATCTCTGATCTGGTCTTTTGATGTAGTCCTTTGTTCTAATTGCTTGTGCAATTTAAATCCTTTGATAAAACTGCTAACTAAAGGGTTGAAGAATTAAGCTAAATTCTATGATATGCCTTTAAGATTGAAAAATTATTGAGATTTGTATTTATTTCCTTCTGTTTGAAGGTAGGCTAAGCAACATTCTTTCTGTTATTTTAATCCTGCTGATATTTTCTCTTGGTTCAGATATTTGAAAGATGTCCGGTCAAAACCAGCGGTTGAATGTGGTTCCAACCGTTACAATGCTTGGAGTCATGAAAGCTCGGCTTGTGGGTGCTACAAGAGGTCATGCACTTCTCAAGAAGAAGAGTGATGCCCTAACTGTACAATTTCGTCAGATTCTTAAGAAGATAGTCTTGACAAAAGAATCAATGGGAGAGATTATGAAAACCTCTTCGTTTGCTCTAACTGAGGCTAAGTATGTTGCTGGTGAGAACATCAAACACATTGTCCTTGAGAATGTTCAAAATGCTTCTCTTAAAGTTCGATCCCGACAAGAGAATGTTGCGGGAGTGAAGCTTCCCAAGTTTGAGTATTTCACAGAAGGTGAGACCAAAAATGATCTGACTGGTTTGGCCAGAGGTGGGCAACAGGTCCAACAGTGCCGTGCTGCTTATGTGAAAGCAATTGAGGTTCTAGTTGAGCTTGCTTCTCTTCAGACATCATTCTTAACACTTGATGAGGCAATCAAGACCACAAATCGTAGAGTTAATGCTTTAGAGAATGTTGTGAAACCAAGGTTGGAGAATACGATAAGTTACATTAAGGGAGAGTTGGACGAGCTTGAAAGGGAGGATTTCTTCAGGCTAAAGAAGATACAAGGTTATAAAAAGAGGGAGATAGAGAGACAGGTTGCTGCTGCCAAGCTGTTTGCTGAGGATAAGTTTGCAGAGAAGGTTTCCTTGCAAAAAGGGGTTTCAATACATTCAGCTCACAATTTGCTATCTGCAGCCATGGATAAGGATGAAGATATTATTTTTTAATGAAGAGGTTAGTCTATATGTTCTTTCCTAAGATTTGTGGGTTTCTATTGGTGCTTGTTTGATGGTGGGAGATTCCTTTTATTATTTAGGTGTCGTTCTGAATAAATGTTATATGTATGTCTCTAGTTATTGTGTATTATTGTTAGTGATCAGATATTCACTATTTTTTTTCTTGACAATAGACATACACCATTTCAAGGCTCTAAGGTATGTTACCTGAATGGTCTTTTGTCTGACTACCGTAGTATATTTTGTGGAAGCTGGCACAGTATGAAATATATGATACGTTGCCATCTTACACATACTGAGTCTGTAGGACCTACAACTTGGTTTCAAGTTGATTTCTGAAAAAAAGTTGCTTGAAAAAAATACAATGTGCGTGAGCTTTTGCAGCTGGGTGCATTTTATGTTTGATTAATTTTCAGACAATCCTTTCTACCTCTCTTGGATTTTTTTGGTTACTATATCTAAAACCATTATGCATTTTTACTTACATGAGTGGAAAATTATAGATCATAGACAAATAGATTATCATCAAGTTTTTAAAGCAATTATGTTCTTGTTATTCTTCAGAATGGTTGGGAAATGCTCTGGGTTAACAAAAAAGATATAAAAGAGACACCAAGGTCTTCTGCACTCCATAGGTTACGATTGTTAAGATTGACGAGTGGATGGGCATTATTTATTAGATATTAGAAGGCATAGTAACCTAGGCTACCTAGCTCTAGTGGTTGGGCTGGGCATATCTAGAAGGGCATAGGTCATGAAAAATAAATGTATTTCAATTATCTGATAAGTTTTGGGAAAACATCATGGCTAAAGAATGTGGTTATTCCAGCCAAAGAAGTCAAGCCTAGGTCTTATTTTTGTTTAGAGGCAAAAAAAACAAAAAAGTGCATTCTTGTGAAAGGCCCTCACTTGTGAACTCGAAGCTGGTTCCAGTTATAATATGGACGGATGGAAGCCCCTTGACAATTAATAGGAACAGAGAGTTGGATTTATTTTTGGTTCATACAGCAAAATAGCAGATATATTACTCAAAACAAATAGAACCAGCTATACATGAATCGAAATAGGTTGAGGAGCTATTTCAATTGGCTTTCTTGATTCATGGAAGAGGACGTGTGATCTTGGATTTCTGTAACTAAAATTAGAATGTTTGTCTTAAGTTGTCATCTACTTCCTATATGCAAGTGTTGGTATCTTTTCCAGTGGAGAAAGGAGGCGGACATGGAAGTCCTTGATGAGCTGTCACAAGAAGAATGGTCAGGGGACAGAGGAGGTAGTCAAGTCAGCAATGTATCAGAGAGGGAAGGAAAAAGGAAGTTGAGGAAGAAAGAATAGGTTGGAGAAGGTAAAAGAAGAGTATGGGGTTCAAAATGAATTTACCTTAGGTCTGATCTTACTTTCATTGTCTGAGCAAGAGCTGGTTGATTGCGACACCAACGATCAAGGCGATCAAAAGCAAAGCTGCTTGCTTTTCCAATTCAACCTGAAAAAACAAATGCCTAACAACTGAACGTCGAATTATCCCTACAAGGGAGTTGATGGCACATGCAATACCAACAAGGAAGCCAACCAAACATGACGATTGCCAAACGATAGTGACGATGCATTACAGAATGCGGTTGCAAACCAACCAGTTTATGATATGCTGGAGGGTTTGCGTTCCAGTTCTACTCAAGGTTACAAGAAATTGTGCATTGCACTGGCCTGGTTAGGTGTGGATCGAGTGGATGATGATGATGATGATGGGACTGAGTATTGGTTGGTGAACAACTCATGGGGCAATGCCTCGGGTACATTAGGATGCAATACAAGGCCTTTGTGGCATAGCAATGCAATTTTCATACCCTACTGCATAACCCTCAACTTCATTATATGCTGCTCTACGTGAATTAATGTTCAATCTTTTGTTTAAATTAATGTTCATTATCTGCCTTTTGAGAATTACTAACGTTCTTATTGCCGACCATGGGCGTAGCCACCTTATACCAGTGGGTCAATTGACACCACCCAAATTTTTAAAATTAACAATATATATGTAATTAGCATAAAAAGAGTTTTTTTTTTTTTTACACAACTAAAATTTATTAAAAAAGGGTCAAAACTCATTTTCATTTTATACTTTTACATTCATTTTAATTTAAAAATTCTAATAATTTTCTTTCAATTATGAGTATAAGTTTAATTGGTGAGTTCAAAATTTTTTTACTATGTTTTTTTATTGTTGTTTTAGGTTAAATTACGTCAGAAATTTTTATATTATGTTAAAATTTAATATTTAATCAATTTACTATAACTCATATTAATTTAGTCTTCATGTTACTTCGATTTAAAAATTTTAGTTCAATCATTAATTTCGTCAAATTTTTATCTTAAACATGTCAATGTGTCCATTAACCTAATGACATTAACGTTGAATTTGCTCACATAGAGTTATCTTTAGTAACTTGACAACTTAGATAAATAAAATCAATTGTCAAATTATATAAATAGTCCTTATAATCACACCAAATTTGCACTTTAGTTTATTTAGTATAATTCATAAAAATCTCATTCTTGAACAAGTTGAATTTGATAATATTGGTTTTATTATTAATAAAAATCATTTTTTATTTTTCTCAAAAATTAGATTTTAATTTTTTAAAAAATAAATATTTCAAAATTTGCATATTTTAAAAATATTTTAAATTTTTAGAAATCATATTTTCAAATTTTTTAAAATTCAAAATTTCAAATTTGTTAGAAATTTTCATTTTTCAGAATATTAAACTTATTTTTTCAATATTTTAAATTTTTTAAATAAAATTCTTTTTTTTGAAAGCTTTTTTAATTTTCAAATTTTAACTTTTTTTAGTTAATTAAAATATTTAATTGTTTTAATTTTTGAGATTTTTTTATAAAATTTTCTATATATGTTTTAATTTTTTATATTTTTATAATTTTTTCTATTTTAGTATATATATTTGAAGTGAAAGAGGTTAAAATTTTGAAATAAAACAGAGTAATGATGAAACAAAAAGAGCTTCTGATATGAATTTATTCTTCACTTGAATAATATAAAAAAAAACATGTAGAAATTTTTTAAAATCCATAAAATCTTTTACAAAAATAAAAAATGAACAAAATTTTCTATAAAACATTAAATTTGAGAATATAAAAAATTTAATAAAAATTCAAAAAAATTAACCACAATAAAATTAATTATTTTGAATGAATAAAAATGTTAAAATTTGAAAAAAAATACAAAATTTCAAAATATGAAATTGAAAAAATTAAAATATTGAAAAAAATAAAATTTATATTATTAAAAAATCTATAAAATTTCAAAATAAACTTAAAATATTTATTTTTTTAAATATGATTTCAAAGTAATCAAAAACTATAATTTTTAAAAAATTAAAGTATTTAAATTATGAATTTAATATTTTAAGAAAATATGAAAATTTTTTAAAATTTTGCAAAATAGAATTTTTTTAAAGATGAAAATATGAATTTTGAAAAAATTAAAAAAATAATTTTTATTAATAATTAAATCAACATTATCAAATTTGACTTGTACGATGACAAAATTTTTATAAATTATATTAAAAGAATTAAAATTCAAATTTCTTATGAATACAAGTTTTATTTATATAATTGGACAATTGATTTAATTCATTTAAATTATTATGTTAATAAAGTTAATGTCACATTAACAAAGTCATTGTCCATATTATCAAATCAAAAATTATGTTAATATTTTTAACGATAAAAATTTAATAAAATTAATTATTAGATTATAGTTATTAAATTAATATAATATGATTTATATAAATTACAATACGTGAACTAAATTTCAAACTTTGGCAGGACCTCTAACATAGTTTAATCGATTTTTTATTAATCATATTTTTAGTCTTATTTTAATTTTTTTACTTTCTTCCTATTGAAATTCTTCGCTTTCTTGTCATCACATTTACCAATTATAATTTTTCCCTTTATGCGTGTGATCTAATTTATAAATAATTGATTCGATGTACTTGATGTGATAACTATTTCATTTGATAGTACAAATCTAATATCATTGTAAATGAAATAAAAAAATATATTGTATCATCTATCTACTTTGCATTATTTTTTTAGCATTTGATTGTCATGAAACAAAAATGAAAAAAAAATTATGTAGCACTGGTAATGAAACCATTGAAATAAATTTTTATTATGGATAAATTGTAAGAAAATATGTATTTATTTAAAAATTGTGTTATATTGTGCATTATTTTTTTATATTTAATTTTATCAATGTTATATTATGTAACAAAATATTATAAACAAAAACATAATATTATAATATTAACCCCACTAACACAGATTACTAGCTGTTTAGTTTATTTACTTGAATAGAAAATTTTCATACCTCTCAATATCATTGACTAATTTAAATTATGCACCATTAACTAATCGAAAATTTTATACGCAGCCAAGTTTTTGCTACTTGCAGGCAAAATATTTTATTTTTAAAGTGAAAGAAATTAACTTTATTGAAATTATTTTTTAATCTTTCAACATCCCATTTCACGATATACATTTGCGAAAAAGTAAAAAATCAACTAAATATGCATATTTGAAAATAAAATTATTATGTCTATCTACTAAGTCAACAAAGTTAACTCTTTTAGACATTTAACCGATACATGGGTTGACATCTAAAACCCTTATTTTAAACTTACCAAAAAATGATTTGTCTGACATATTTACTAACATCCCATCAAATCATCATTTCAAAACAAAATATTTGATCTTCAACTGCTTAAAATCATTAAATAAAATTTATGTTTATTTGAAATTATTAATGTAATTTGCAATTATTTATGTGAATCATTTTCGAGTTTTATATAAATTCATTATCAACTATCTCAATTAAATTATCATCTTTATCTTATGTATAAAGTAAATGAGAGACTAATTAAGATTTAAGCATTCTCTCTATTGTAGCTTAAACATTCTCTCCATTGTAGCTTCCCCAACATACTTTTACCTTCTTCCTTACTAAATCTTAAATATTTCACTGACTTTAGTATCTAAGTGTGTTCTAGAAAACCTAACTCCAGCACTCTTTGATCATGCTTTCTGATTACTGTATCATTTTTCCTCACCTTCAACTTTCAATCAGTTTTCATTTAACTAAGATACCCAAAAATACCATCAACAAAATATAATTTTAAGCAGATATGCACTTTTAGGGAGGCACAAAATTTTTAGGACGTATTAGATGTTTTTTATGGATTTGAAGATCCGGAAGGCTTGCAATATATATCTTGATATATCTTGCAAGAAAAAAAAAGATATATCTTGATACATTGAAGTAGAGAAGAAGCACAAAAAGGTTTCACAAAGATCGCGAACCCTGGCAAAGCTACACTTGTGGCTCTCGGGAAGGCGTTCCCTGACCAGCTTATCATAATGCAAGAGTTTCTGATCGATGGGTATCTTAAAAACACCAACTGCGATGACCCAGATCTCACGAAGAAGCTAAGCTCCTGTGGAAATTAGTAAGTTTCATTCTTAAATAAAATAACCTTTATTTAATCATTTCCTGCATTTTGGCGCTTTATAGGTGAGACGACTACTGTTAAAACAAGGTATGTGGTCATCTCAGACGAAATCCTGAAGAAGCACCCAGAGCTTATCTTCAATTGTTCTTAGTGCTGTTTGTTTCAAATTCCATGGTGAAAGTCACCTTGTACTTTATCCTTCTTGTTTTGAATCAATAGATACTATCATGAAATCAATTGAACAAAAATAATTAAAGGTGTTACTCTATTGTGTTGTTTGGATGGACTCATATTAACTGCGCAATTATCTTCTTTGTTGCTTAGGTGGATTATTTTTCTCAACATTTTCTAGAAGTCATATCCTTGCTTTTAAATTTGGATGCAGTTTATCTCTTGTGCAGCACTAGCTTTATGTTTTTTGAAACCACACGACAATAAATTTTCGTGTTATTTTTAATTGGACGGATATCCGTTTTCAGAAGCGAGCGAAATTGATATTTATTTGCATTTAAAATCTCGCGAAAATAAATTTCTTTGTGTTTTCAAGTACAGGCGAATATTCATATCTATTCAAACTCCAAACCTAAACGGTGAGACTGAAGGGAGTTATGGCTGCTAAGGGTGTGGAGATAAATGTGGTTATGAATTAATTAATTGTGGTGAGCAAAACCGTTTAACTTTTAAATTAAATCAATTATAATATCATAAAAGGGATTTTAAAAGAGAAAAAGGCTTGAACTCTTTCGTCAACCACAACATTTGCTACTAGAAAAAAAATAATTTTTCTGCCCCTCCCTCCCTCCCTCCCTCCCTCTTTCCCTCCTTGCTAGAATCGATATCCTGAACAGACTCTACACCAATCTTACTAATATTGAAGAGGGAAAAGACTGATAAAAAGTTTGATCAGAAAAGTTTTTTGGCAAATTTATTAATCCGCATTTTATCCTACAAAAAGTAATGAATATATATATATATATATATATATAAAAAAAAAAGAGAGCCCAATCTCAGCAAATTTGAGTAATTCAATGCTACTATAGAGATATATTTATTTTGAAAAAGAAATTATGAGTTTTCTTGACAGAGAAGCGTTCCGGTTATAATTTGATAAATCCAAATCCATAAAAATAATTTGCATCATAAAAAAAAAAAAAGCAATATCCGAATCTTCAACCTAAAAAAATAGTAATTGAAATACAATCCACAAACAAAACTTGTAGAAAAGCACATATATAACATGTACTTTAAATCAAATATAATATGGTATAAAGTTTCTCCTAAGATTTCAGAATCAGATCGCATCAATATTAATATGGCCAACTCTTCTCAATCAAATTACTGTATAGATCCATCCACATGGTTTGCTATTACTCTATTATTTTGTTTCTATACTGTGACGAGTAGGCTGGCAAAATACCTTTCACCGATCATCTCTTAGACATAGTCAGAAAGATCTTCATAGTTTTCCAAATCCCAAATTACCACTTTCCCGTCCAATCCTGTAATTAAAAGAGCCATATTTGAGAATATGAATCCCAAAAACTCAAAGTTTCGTAGCCCTAAAAGTTTAGAGTATCTAAAAAGTAAAAATAGCAACAGTTGTTCCTTCACCCTACCTGAGGTGCTGAAGCGCTTTGTTCGAAAACCTTCTTTTCTTAAAGGTACAATACAACTACAGTTTCAAAAAGAGAAAATGTCAAACATTCAGCTTCATTTTTAATAAAAAGAGAACATCTCTGCATCAATTATCCACTCCGTATTCAAAACTAAGCAGTAAAATTGATAAGTGGCATCTAGAAAGGAACATAAGAGTGGGTTCTCTTTTTTTGGAGAAAAATCCATTTTATATTTAATAATAACAATATGGCAGAGAAGTACTTGATGCAATTCTCATGAATAGCTCCCCGTATCCTTGAAGGTTCAACTGTATCATTGCTCAATCCATGCTTTGACTGACCGTAAAGTTTGCCAAATGCTTCAGAAAACTGAAAAGGAATGACAACATGCAAAGCTCAACCTCAAGTTATAAATATTCTTAAAGAACATTGCATTACCGTTGAGTTTCAGAAACTAAAAGAGAATGAGATGTATAAACAATTAGATATTAGGGTTCTCAACTAAAGAAGTAAAAGTTTGTAGTGTCAGATCAGTTTCTTTTAAAGATCCCAATTAGCTCTACATATCAGCCACCTTCATTCTCTTGGAGCCATAAAAATGTTTCCAACAAAGGAATCCAACACTCTCTTCATGCCTTCCCCCACTACTACAACACCAGCCAAGTTGCTCTTATCAGAAAAATGGAATATAACCTTCTCCCCATCATTTTCCCCAACTTCTGTAACACCCCTCCCCTCCCAGGCAAGAAAGAAAGAAAAAGGGAAAAAGCAAAATGCTTGGGCTCCAATCCAAGACTTAAAACCTTTCCACATATTCTTGGGAGGAAGTAGGTACCATTAGGGCACAAGGCTACCGGCAGTGAGCTTCATATTTCACTTTTCAGTACCAAGAAACAACTGTTTGAGAGAAAATAAGAATGAAGACAGCAAATTTGGGGTTTGAGGAATAAGAAAATGGTGTAGCTGGAAATAAAAATTTTGACAGACTTGCCTAGCTAAATTCTAACTGAATTTAAATAAAGAATTTATGCAGTTCTAAATGACCTTCAAATGATATTAGTGCTAAATGACCCTCAAATGATATTAACTCAGGTACTCAAGTAGACTTCAAGAAATAGTGTCCATGCTTGCCAAAAGGAAAAGATAAACCACCCTAACAATATAAGTAGATCCTTTCTACATCTTATAGAATACAGTTATTTTCAGTTCACAACTTTCGTAATAAATAGTACTGATACTTGGATTTTCCATATTATTTCGAGCCGAAATATTAGAGCTGTATAAGTATGTTCAATTCAACATTGAAGTGGTAAAAGTTTTGTAAAGATACAAGTATCAAACATCTAAAGAGAATCACAAAGATGATATAAGTATAACCAAAGGATTTCTCCAGTCCAATGAGAATCAAGTCAACATAATTGATGAGAAATTTTATGATGAGGATCTAAAACAAAAAGCAATTGGTAATAGGTGCAAAGCCCAAGTCAATTGGGTTCCACACCAACATACTCAATGTGGGATTTATTTAGTCACCACTTAATACTCCCCCATATATGTAGGGTCAACAGACCTATCACAAGGCATATGATGCAAGTGTAAGGATTATGTGCTTATCTTGTGGCTTGGACATCATCATACTTTAGCATAAGCCTATTACGAAGCGGTCACCAAGTGGAGTAGAGGCTCTGCTACCAAGAGAAACATAAAAAGGGTTTCTCCACCTATTGATAATTTTGTTTTAGGTTGGATGCTCGTCCTAAAATTTACCAAGGTATCGCAACCGAGGATGTTAGTATCGTATCGGACAACATTTTGGTTTTTTTAAAAAAATTATATATGCCGGTACTAGTTATTTCGGCATATTATTTCGAATTTTTCGGTTTAATATAAATATAGTTATATATATACATAAACTTGTAAATAATAATACCAATAATAATTTACAAAATAAATATGCAGTCTTCAAAAACCAAATAAATAAGTTTAAAATAATAAAAAATAATATCATCAATTTATCATAATATTTTTAAATACTTAATCTGATTCATACGATGTAAATGTTAAAATAAAAACAAAGAGATGAAAAACTTAACTTTGATTTCATGATTGTTAAACTTTAGAAAGGGAACAAAATTACTTTCTTGAAAGAGATTAAAATACTTATGAATTTTAGTTTGAAAAAATAAAATATAAAAGAAAATAAGTTATAATAAAAATAGAGAAATTCAACTTTTAAGAGTTATTTTGTCAATTAGTTTTAATTTTTTTAAGTTAAAAATAGTCAAATAACAAAAGACAAGTTAAAAATTACAAAAAATGCTCCACATTCACATACCAACCGAAACAAGTTAATCCACCAAAATTCACGAAACCAGTAGAAACCAATGAAAACAATTGGTACTAACTGGTACCAGATCCGGTATGAAAAATTACTCTAAGATGTATTGCATTTTAATATAGCTAAAGCATATCGACGGTCAATACAATTGGTACCAGAACAAAATTAACAACATTGATTGCAACCCAAGTTTGTTATTTTGCTTATTGTTCTTGTTCTTTGTTGCTTCTGATTTGTTTGACAACATGTTAAGTCCATTCGCTTCATCTGTTAGTATTGGACCTACATGTACGGGGAAATGTTACACTGTATTATGCCATATATTCAATTAGCTATGGTCTTATGTTCATGTTGGACCTCTCCACCTATAGCCACTTGGTTGTATGTTGGATGCTTAACAATTGAGAATGACCAAAGTGGATAATGAGACATCCATATATTGATATTTTTTCACGTTCAATCTCTATAAAACTGAGTTCAGGATCATACTAAAAAGACTACTTTTTTTATGTTTTCTCCACTTCAGTGAAAATTTATATTAAATGAGAATGACTAGAGTGGCCTTAGAGAACCTGGAATATGACCTTTGATGTTAAGATCATACTGACTTTTAGAATAAATAGTTGGCTCAGCTCAAACTATTGTTTCACAAAAGTTGGAGCTTTCCATGATTCACTCAAGTGAATAGACTAGCTGCAGATCTTACTATTCAATAAGAGCACTGTCGACAAATTCTTTCATGAAACAAATCAGCCATGATGCAATCTGTGTTTTTCTTATAAATATCTGCCCTTGCCCCCCTTCCCCCACACTCACCCAGAAAATTTTCACACTTATAGAATAAGAATAGCTAAAAGTTTTATGATATACATACCTGAGAACCATATTTTGGACCTGAAGAAGATGCTTTCCTTTCACCAAGGAATCTAATAAAGCTCCTAGAAAACAGGACCAAAAACCTTGTTAATGTAATGCAGCAAGCATAGAGAATTACAATGATAATGAATCTTACATACCATATTCCGGATTCATCTGCTGCAAAAACCATTGGAGTGCAGTCAAATCCCACGCCTATGACCATTTTCTCGGAAAAAAACAGGACCTGATAGTAATTTATGTGATTAAAGAAAAACTTAGGATTAAAAATGATGTTTACATTTAGGCCCAAAATAAAAGGAAACAAAAAACAGTTAACAAGAGTGGTTGCTGACCCACATCACGAAGAGGCAAATTACGGAATGCAACATTCTGGGCCAAAGGGGAAGGACCAACATCATCAACAAAGTAAATCATAGAATTATGACCTGTAAAATAGATAAATGGCAGGTAAGAAGAAAACTTTTACAAGCAGCTCTAAGACTCTAATAACAGAAAAGTTCCGCTAAAAGGGAGCTGTGGAATTTATGAAGTTATACCAAAATTTAGGCATAACCCATTTACTTTAGTGACTTCATGCAATGACGGTTATTCAACAACCAAAAATTAAATGAAAAGTTGCAATAGTTTCTAACTAGATTTCCCCTCAACTAGAAGCTAAACAAACAATTAACCAAGTCAAAATACCAAATTGGTAGTTTAAGGGGAAAATTTTTCTCCAAGTCAATGAATGCCATGTCACACACTTTATCTTTGAACGTGACAGATAGAAATATTTCTCACCAACATAAGCCAAAGTATTGCCACTCGGTGACCACTTCACACCAAATGCCCATGAAAATGACAGATCAAGCTGAACTATTTGCTGCACCAACAATAAATGCCAAAAAGAGAAAGAAAAAGTTAGCTTTCTTTGCACTGACCAAAGGTTAATGAAACTGCAGAATAAATGATAGAAGACATAAGAATCTATGCAAGTCAGATTATGCAAAGATAAAGCATGTAATCAATAGAAACATTCATGGGTCCATCTCAGGCAAGAATAAATTTGGTAATTGATTGCGTCAACTCCATATTTCAAGATAGATGAATAAATAACAACAGTTCCTCCAGTCTTTCCTTTGAGCCAAATACTTGGATCAATATTTGATCAAACTAAATACAGAAGTTATCCTTCCATTCTTCTACTTCTTTTGATGCAAATGCAAATATTAAGAATTAATTTCAACATGTTGAGCTTAACCTCTGAAAACTAATTGCATTTCCACCATGTTCTGCCTTTTCAGGACGTCTATGTTCTATTAGTTTTAATAAAAACTATAGTCTAAACTATGATTTTTAAAACAAGAGGCATCACAAAATGTGACAACGCATGGCTATGTAGCTTAAGTTTAGCCTATATTTGTCACTACTAAACACAATTTTGGCATCATATAGCTTTTTATCAAGATTTACTTTATCACTGGATGAATGTTTTGCAATATGTTTCTTTATTTACATAGTTTATCCACACAAATGTTGTTCCCTAGGCAAAGACATTACCCACTAGAGAATATAGAAAATTGCACAAACCTATACAGCCATGCTGCCACAATGTTTCCTCTACAATTGGCATTGCAATTTAAATGGTGAACCACAAAACAAGGTTTGCTAGCCAACGATATTACCTTGGCATTCTGGAAACTAATATGACATCAACAAAAAGTAAAATTCAGATCATTCACCATTCATGGATTAAGCTATCCAACTTCAATTTTCTTACACTGATGACCCCAGCAAAATCCAGATTGTACTCAGAATTTGGGCCCCCTAATCACTAGAGATTCAATAACTAAAGAAAATTTTCCCTTTTGGCAGTTAATTGAACATATTGCAATTGGATGCATCACTAACATGGAAAGAAGCAAAATTCAAGCCTATTACCCATACTCATTTTTCAAGATTTTAGCATGTTGAATTATTGGTAGAGTTTTCTACCAACTTGAACATGGAAATATATGGTTAACAAATAAAAGTCACAGTCCACATCTTCCTACATATCAAATGCACCCGTTAAATATTTACTGCTAAAGAGGAAGGCATGTATGTACCTCTCCAAACTTTGAATCTGAAGAAGAGCCTGTTTTTGATTCCCTGGGAAAATTTAAAGAGGAAACATGATTAATATTATGCTCTCATAGTAATGCATGTCACCAGACAATGACATTTAACATACCTTGTATCAACACCTTTGATAAATGTGGAAAATACTCGGCATTTTCCATCTGTGGATGTTGTTGCAAGTAGAATCTGAAGAAAAAGAATTAAAAAATGGAGAATATGACTTACAACAAATGGGTTCTTTTCCAAAATATAGATCATACACCAATTAACAAAACAGAATATACTTAAATCACCAGAGAGATGACAATCAGAAGCATCTAAAACAAAATTTTCAAATGACAAGGGTATTGACCCTATGATATTCTGCGGGTGAAGACAAACACAATTCCAAACATTTAATGTAACCAACAAACCTAGTTATCTCATGATCAGTATCCTGGTCATCTTACAGCAGTTTATTACAACTTACATGGATTTGTTATTCCCATCAAATGAGATATCCAACATGTATCAAGAGTTTCTTCTTACTTTAGTACAACAACAAACTAAGCCTTATATCCCATAACTCTGGATTCAGTTGTATGAAAAGCCAAAAAAAGGAATCATGTCAGGTCGTAATTTTGGATCTTCTTGCACCACTCATTTCTATAAAAAACAACCTTTTCATCTACTTCCTTAACTCTCATATCATCTCTTATTACTTGCATCCACGTCTTTTGTGGTCCACTTCTAAAAGCTTTGGTCTCTCCCAAATCCAAAAACTCATTTCTCCAAACTGATGCACAGATAGGCCTACATTTCACATGTCCAAACCATCTCAAATGGCCCTCTCTCATCTTTTCCTCAATTCGGACTACCCCTAATTTTCCTCGAATCTCTTTATTTCTGATTTTGTCTCTTCTAATCTTACCACACATCCATCTAAGCATCATAATCTCCACTATACTCATTTTCTTTTCATGTTGTTTCTTAATGACCCGACACTCAATCCCATATAACAATGCAGGCCTTCCAATTGTTTTATACAACTTCGCCTTTAACTTGAAATGCATATTGCGATCACACAACATACCTAACGCACTTTGCCACCTCACCTATCCTGCTTGAATCCTATGAGTTACATACCTTTCTAACTCAGCATCACTCTAAATAATTGATCCCAAATATCAAAAATGACTACTCTGGTACTACCTCACCATCCATCTTAATCACATTAGCACTTTCTTCCCTATGACTACCTCTTCTTACTTTAATAGATAATGATACTCAATGCTTTTTTACTACATTCATAAAATAAGAGTTGACATCAGTGTAGAATACAGATAGTGTCAAACACCAAAGTTCTCAAAACCTGCATAAACTCACCAATACCGCTTCCCCACTATTTCTCCCATCATAATTCATCTTTAGCGTCACCATACTAAAATAAGTGATTTTACGGAGAAGCATTGATCCAATAAAAGTTTTGTTAAGTACGACTTTCAAGCCCTTTTGCCTCAAGAAGCCCACTTAAAATCAATTAATTGTAAGGCATTCTCAATGTAATAAAGCATTTTGCAAATTACCATTTAGCATTAGCTTATAGAAGACCTATATTACATGGACTCACTTATGAGTATCCAATATGGGTCTATGTGCCAAACTCATCTTTTGTTAAAATATTTGGACTTGTAGATTTGGCTAAAAAGTGTTCAAAAACAACATATAGATACAAGGATCCTTCTAAAAGTTTGTGGAAATAAAATAATAAATATGAAATAGAAATTTAGAAAAATCAATTTAACTCAAAGGCACCTAGTATGAGAAAAGTAAAAAAAAAGTGGGGCCTATTTTGCCCTAAAACCAACCATATGCTCATATTCTCTTTTTTTGTTTTCATTTTTTTTAATGGGCTTATAATGACATAACAACAATGTGTTTTTTTCCTTTTTAACAAAATCCCAAAAATTAATTAAAGGGAAAAAGCCACAAATCCAACCACTAGGACATATCTGTCATATGCCCATCGAGATTCTTCTTCTTGTCTTGTAATCTTCCTTCTCTTACTTATAACAATTTCATTTCCTTCTTATTTTTCCTTTTGTTTAGCACCTTTTCTTGATTTTCTCTCTCTCTATCTTCCCAAAACGCCTCCTCTTATACTTCACCTCATGCCTTCTTTCACTATGCCACTTTTATGTTTTTCTCAATCGATTTGTGCAATGGGTAATTTGCTACTTACATGAAAGAGCCTAGTCTGAATAACCAGTGCCATATCAGAAGCATATTCCACACCTGAATCTTGTCATGTCACGTTCACATGGGTATGGGGCCCTAGAATGTTAAGTCCATGTAACACAGTAGAAGACAAGAATACAACAAAATTTTCAGCAAAAGCGGCCAATGATGAATATGACAAAGGCAAATCCAAAAGTAAATAAGAAATAAAAACTCGGGCCTTCTCCTTTAAGCACGTGTGCATACATCGGTGTATTGCATGTGTGCATGTTTACTTATATCCATTTCTTTAACCATGCTTTGGAATTACTGGTTTTTAGATATATAATCCTCTAAACTTTTCTTAGCAAAATGGTTATTAAAGGATGCTAAGAAATGTCAGGTGTTTAGAAAAAGAAAGAAAATAAAGAAGGGTAATAAGGACAAAAGGAAAGGAACAAGATGGTCTACAGAGTTATGTAACAGAGATGGACCCAAGAATTAATTGATCATGATGGTAGATGGGCATGTCAAATATACACCTTTTTGTCAACCACTTAGAGAATTCATCAAGCTTCAAATCATCCAACCCATATACTCATGTGAACTCCACCAACTTCATTAGATGTTCCTTCACATTAAGAGATTAAACCTACAACACACAGTATCCTTAGAATTGGGTGTTGCTACAATGACAGCAAGATAGAGGAGCTTAAACTCTAAATCCATGAAGATAACCAGTCATGCTGGTCTTCAAGGTATTTGCCTAAGCCCACTTTGATCAGATAAATTGTAGGAATGCTGAAGGTTCAACACTGGACGTAGACCACCCAAGTAAGGTTTGGGGACAGCAACATTCTCTTGGACTCATGCGGGTATGGCTTCTTATAGATTTGGTGTCTTTATATTAAGCTCGGGTTTTGAATGGATGTGGATCCCAAGGTAGGAAAGGCATCTTTCAAAACAAGGACAAGGTTTCTCTAGGAGCATGAGAAAGGCTACATGGTATCTTCTTACACTATGCAATCACATACTTATCAAGTTTCAGCCTTTTTAGATAAAGGTAGTTTTGTATACCAATAATAAGAGGAACTAGAAATGCACAAAAGTGAAGAAAAGGACAATTCTTGGGGAGTTAAAGTCCACGCCAAGGAACAATAAGACAATTTAAATTTGTCAAGGAATAATAAAGGAACAAGATCATATGGTGAAGAAAATTTACTTAATCAAACAGAAAGTAAGGATGACAAAGTCTAGTGAAAGAAAGACTAATCTTAAAGATTATAATAATGATTGCTTTTGGAGAAGTGGAATAGTTTAACAAAAAATCTAAGACTTCAATCTCATCAAAGGAAAATTGCAATTAGAACTAACAAGATTATGGGTTTCAAGCTGGGAGAAAAGGGGCAATCACTGCTACCACAAAGAGGTAGAAGCATTCCTTGCTCTCTTCTTTTTTGTGTTTTCCCCTCTCCTCTTCTAAATGTCAATCTATTTAATATTCCTTTTTATCTTTTTACAAAATCTTTTCAAGGAAAATCGGAGTATATGATCCATTTTCTCTTAACTTTATTACAAGACACATCTAGAGGCTCGAAACGACAGGTTGAGACATATTGGCTCAACTATGCGACTTCAATTGCTTGCTGTAAAATATGCTCTAGCATGTCCATGTTGGTATGTTTTGACATACCAAGTTTCCACAAAAACATTAATGTTCTCCTATTCATAGCTATAGTCTAATATAGAGTATCTTAGATCAATAAAAATAAACTGAGATTTATGAACCTGCTAGAAAGAGATGGTTCTTGGATTTTTTTTTTAACCATCAAAGCTTAGGGCTTATGTTAAACATCTTTAGCGTTTATCTTAAAATCCTTGTCCCTTAAAGTCAATTTTTTCTTCTGAATGAAATGTCATGGGAGTCAAACAAAACCTTCTCATACATGCAGATGGATGAACTCTACCATAAGACAACTTGGCCATGTCATAGAATAAAGTTGAATGGAAAATCCACATTATAACTACATTAAATAGTGAAAAAAGTGCACTCAAGTGGGAAATACGCACATTATTAGGATGCCAAGCAACACTTGTGACAGAAGAATCATGTTTTTTCCTGATAAGTTTGCTGACCCACCTAGAAACAGCAAACCACACAAGCATGTAGCATCAATCAGAGAATAAAAAAAAAAAAACCATAGAAAAACCCATGCATACCATTAGAACACAAGCAAATGGGAATGTCTTCATATATCTAATACATATGAACTAAGTTTGAGGATATTAAGAGAAAGGAAAAGTGACAACTGAAACGTTGCAACATATTACCAGTTATTCTCTTGCTCATAATAGCATATGCACACAGTTTTAGCACCACTTCCAACAGCAAACTTGTTTTCTGGAAGTTTAAGGATGGGAAGAAATGAATTGGTTAGAACTTCGTCAAATTACTTGAAAAAGAGGACCTCTGATTACCTTCAGTTTTAATGGTCCTCACAAATCATAAGAACATGAAGATATAAAAATTATCAAAATAGTAGCACAAAACAAGTGCTGTGAACTTTCAAGGGATTTTTTTCTTATCAAATAGTCCAACTCATATCTAAAGATCCTACTCCACAAAATAATTCATAGACTTCCCATAAGTCAGATGCCAATCTATTTTATAAGCTTAAGCTCAATATTAGTTAATAAAGCTGCTAAAACAATGAAACGTGAAGTAACATTTATGTGTTAAATGGTAAAAAAATGGTTCTATGATTTGTCCTTAATGACTGAAGAAGAAAAAAAAACAAAACTAATAAATGGAACCAAGAAGGTGCCAATCTGAATAGAATGCTAATTTATTGTGCAGTACAAAGAAGTGAAGAACACTAATGAAAGGTGCAATTGTGTTTTAAGTACCGTTGGGGCTCCACTGAACACAAAGTGCAGCACGATTGAGCCTAAGAATGACAAGAGTTGGTACCCATTCTGGTCCTTCTTGGTTCCATACATATCTTCAAACATGATCACAAATTTCAGCAAACAAAATAGTCAATAACAGTATACTAGAGAAGAGAAAATAACAAAATAAAAAGAAGCCAAACACATTGCTCATGTAGGCACTGTTTGCTTGTGTTTGTCCATACACAGGGAAATAGAAAGAGAGAAAGAGAGATATCCAAATGGCAAAAATTTCATTTTTGTTCGGGTATATAAAAAAAGGATAAGTACTAACGAATTCCGGTCATGAGATACGGTAACAATTCTGTTTGACCTCCGACTCCAGTCTATCCCAGAAACAATTTGATCATGCTGAGGAAATATTGACATAAAAATTATCATATTGATAAAAATCAAGCATAAATTAAACAAAACTTAAGAAAGAAAAGAATCATCGTCCATGAATTTAGTCACTTCAACAGATTGATAAATTTCATTTTTTAACAAGAAAATTTAGTAACCAAACATGGAGCTAAAACAGAATTTACTTCCAAAAGTACAAAGAACACTAAACAGGCTAATTTCCTTCCACATGAAGAGAGTAGATACTTCAAAAGATTTTAGACTGTGGAGCTCTCCTCATGTTCTAGTATGGTTCTCAACAGGAAATCAGTAGTTTAGGGTTTCTATTATATCTTGGTCTTTCTCATGTTTTAACTTGTTTAAGGCATATTTAACAATTCTAGCATAGGCACATGATAAGAGTTCAAAAGTATCATTAAATCTCCATATAATTTATTTCCAATTATTTGGTGCAACCCAATTCCGAACAAGATTTCTAAATGGGTTTGGGAATTTCAAAACCTGACCATAATTGCCAGATCAACAACCATGCTGTTAATTTCACTCTTTTGTTCTCACTTTTTAAAGTTTAGCTTTCTCACAACTTCTTGTAATCCCTATCTCGCAATTCAGAACTAATCTTAAAGTTTAGCTTTCTCACAACTTCTAGTAACCCCTATCTCGTAATTCAGAACTAATCCAATAAATTTCCTAGTCGCTTCAGGATTCCTAATTCAGTTTCTCATGCACAGAGAACTTTCCCTGTTCATGTAAAGCCTAAAAGTGGTCAAAATGCAGACTGATATCATACCAAGGTTGAAACCCAAACTCTGCATCAATCCTCCTTGCTGCTGCAGTACTTCTATTTACTTCTTACAAAGACTCAGATTTCAGACATGAATCCAACATGTCTTCATGCAACCTGTACTGTGTCCATCCTCAAAGTATTCATCTTGTATTTTTCCTTTTAGAATAACATTTTTATTCTTCATTATAAAAGAGGCTTCAGCCTAGGTTCTAGTCACATCCAATGTGCAAATCGGGGTATCCCAAAAGTACAAGACTATACAATTCCAAAATGAAAACTTGTAATAACTTTTGGTGATGAGTTTAGACATATTGCATACATATTGGACTAACTCACATAGCATCAGTTTATAGGGCAAAAAAATGAATAAAGTACCTTCTGAAGAACATGAACTTTCTCCCACTTGTCTTCCAACAATTTATAAATGTGAACCTCGTTATTATTTGGGCAAAATGCTACCACTACAAGCAAGAAAAAGCAAAATTACATATGTAGAAAAAAAAAAAAGAATTCACAGAAAACATTATCTCATGCAATTTAAAATAACAAGGACCAAATCTGTAGTTTTAAAACATGTAATAATAAAAGCTTTAAATAAATTAAAAAAAAAAAACCGGCACATCAATAATAAATGGATCAATTTAGAATAAGAGACTAAAATGTAAAGAATCGGTAAATTGATCCATTAATTTCGTTTTTTCCTTTTCAATTTTACATTTCTAAGACAACAATACATCACAACTACAGTAAACTCAATAAATGAAAATTATTTTCTTTTATTTCCTATATTTTTACAGCAACCAAACAAAGCATAAAGATGAAGAGAGAGAACTGAATTTCGAAAAAAAAAACAAAGGAAGTTACTCGAGTGATCGGGACTCCAAGCATGGCAAGTGATGCACTGAGCAAACTGGTGGACCGCGACGGCCGCCATTTTTTTAACTGACGAATTTGATGTATTGAGCTGCAATTGCGTCGGAGAGAGATCTATGGAGAAGAGAAAGAAATGGTTGTATCAGTGAAGGGATCTCAACATTTCGAATTCTCCGCTAACCAAAGGGCAAACTCCGGTGACTTAAACTACGACACCTGCCACTTAAATTTTTAATAAAAATTTTACATGAATTTAATAAAATAAGAAATAATATTTAATACATTAATATAAACTATATTATAATAATTTTTATTTTTATTTATAAAATTAAATAAATATAATTATATGAATAATCATGTAAAAAAAGTATTATGAATGTTTTAATAGAGGAATTTATAATTCGATTTTAAACGAATTAAATAATTAAAATAATTTAATTTGCTTAACATCAATTATCGAATTAAAATTAATTAATTATTAAAAATAATTTTTAAAAAATTTATTTTTAATTAATTCAATTCAAAAATCAAATTAATTGAATAAATAAAACTTTTAATCAAAATATAATAAATTCTCTCTCTCTTTCTCTCTCTCTTTATATATAACTAAAAATATATGAAATTATTTATTTTATTTCAAGTTATTAAGGGTTTTAATTTAATATTTTGATATTAAAATTTTTTTGGATGATTTCATTTAATTTATTTTAAATATAAGAAATTAAAATTTAAAATTTAATTTAATATATTTTATTATTTGTTTAACCAAAACAATTAATTGAATTGACTGAATTAATTTCGATCAATTAATTTTTAAAATTAAAAATTTTAATTTAATTAATAAAAATAAAATAATATAACTTGATTAATTTATTTTGAATAATTTAATTCAAAATTAATTGAATCGGTCCAATGAACACAGAACAAGCGCAATTTTAATCTACATTAACAATCATTTTGTCTAAATTTTTTTTCTTTTTTATTTAATTAAAGCAAGTTATTTTATTAAAAAATACTATTATTATTAAAATATCAAATTGATTAATGAGTTTAATATTGAAATGAGAATATAAGATTCAATATGGTTTGAGAAAATATTTTATTTTAATTTTATCTTTTGGAAAATAGTTTTTTCTTTTATTTTTTATTTTTTAAAAACTATTTGGTGAATGAAAAAAAAAATTATTTTTTAAAGTTATAAAATAAACAATTATAAAAAAAATTATTATTAATGACATCTAATTATAAATATATAATATATATTTATTCATTAATAACTTAAAAAAAATTTCTAATATGATGTCAACTTCTTAACTTGTAAAACACAAACAAAAAAGTAATTATTATTTTTTGTTTTCATAATTGAAAATATCTTTTTTGTTTTAATTTTTGAGTTTATTTTATTGTATTTTTTAAAAACTTATTTTCAATTACGAAACATATTTTCACTCTTATTTTTTATTTTTCAAAAATTAAAAATGAAAAAAACTTCTATTTTCTAAAAGTTTTTAAATTGATATTTATTTATTTGTATTTTTAAATTTATAATATTATAAATAAAATATAAAATTTCTCACGTATTTGATAATTGAATTTTGTAAAAATTTCAATTTGATACATAAAATAAAATTGGTTAAAATAATAACAAAGCTCTTGAATTTTATAACTTTATTTAAATAAATCCTTATATTTTTATTACATTTGAATAAATATTTAATCTTTAATTTACACTTAAATAAACACATTTAATTTGTATCTAAATATGTCTTAAACTTTTAATTTGTATTTAAATAAGCTCCTAATATAAATCACTCATTCATTTGAAATAAAGACTTATTTCAAACAAATCAAAATATAAAAGTTTATTAGAATAAAATAAAATTATAAAAATTATTTTTAAAAATAGAATAGTTTAATTTTTTAAAAATATTTTAACCATTTAAAATTTGTAATTAAATATTAAAATTTTGCTTTAATCTATTAATTTGCATATGAAATTAACACTATTAGTTGCATATAAAAAAAAGGACAACAAAAATATATCATATATCTTAAAATACCTTATCAACATGTAACATGTTACCAAATTGTTAGATGTTTTGCATAAGTTATTATTTGATTAACAGTTTTAGTTGTGAATTTTTAAATTTTAAGCATCAAATCAAGAATTTAACTATAATCTATACTATAAATAAAAGTTATCTCCCTATTCAATTTGAAGGGACAAATAAGCAAAGTAAATAAAAAAAAATTAAAATATAATTTTGGAAAAGGCTTTCTCCAAAAGCTTTTCCAAAGCTTCAAGCGATAAGCTTTTTTAGGTCAGAGAAAACAAGCTTTCTTCAGAAAACAATTGAAAAAAATTAAAAGAGAGAAATGAAAAGAAGAAAAAGAAAGAGAATAAGAATAAGAAAGTTTGGTGTTTAATGAAAGAATGAAGATGATATAAGGAGGTCTGACAACCATCAACAAAACTGCCAATTAGAGCCGAGCCAAGCTTAGGTAAAATAGCAAAGCATGTACAAGTATTAGTAGCATAGAAAAAAATGTGCTCCCTCACTTTTTACTTCTCTTCCACTGGTAACTCACCTCCATATATACGGTAATGTTTTCTTTGAATTTTTTTTTTTATCATAATCGTTAATCAATTCTTTATTTTTTTGATTCAGTGATATTGGGATTTTTATTGATTTATGGGTTTATGGGTTTGTTCATTTATTAATTTTTATATATCACTATTATTTTTTTTATTTTCCTTTTGTATATGTAACTATGAATTGGATGGCTTATGTAATTATGAAACGGAATCTTAGATTGATTTTTTTTTCCGAAACAATGTAGTTAAAATGATTAAAGTTGAAAAAAAAATCAGAGTTCTAAATTTTACAAATTTAATAAAGTGTTTACAGAAACTACCTCTTTTAAGCGTGTTTATGAAGTAGTAGCAAAACCTGCAGTCGAAGTGAGTGAGAAATGCCTTAAGTAGTAAAATTCTTTCTAACTTGCAGATTTGACTATATACTAATTATATTGATTAGATACCAATCTTGAAAACTCCATGCATGTGACTCAATCCGCCTAATTATGTTTGCATTTTCAGTTTGTAATTGGGCATATCCTTCTTCTAAGATTGTTTAGTGTCAAGTATGATTTGATAATTATTTTTTTATTTTAATATGATTTTACAGAGTGTATTAAGTGGTTATAATGGCACGTTTATGGCTTATGGTCAAATAGGCACTAGCAAAACTTTTATACTTAGCAGACATGATAAAAATGATGCATTTGAACATGGTATTATGGTAAGAGCTCAAAGGACATAATGGCTAACATATCCATTGCTTCTGACACTGTGAAAATCTCCTATTTACAGGTAATGTTCATATTGCATTCTTTTGTTTCTTAAGGCATGTTTATTTATAGGCACTTATGTCATGGTTCTAAAATAAATTTACTGTTAAGGTGTGTTTTCTTCAACAACTAATAGATGTATATTAGTTTAAGATATATTTATCGTTGGATGCTTTATCTCCTCAATAGACATGGTTTCATTTGTTGTTTTGACTTTTGAGTTGAATTTTAGCCATATGAAAATTATGCAAAAAAAAAAACAAAAAAAATATTGATATAGGAATTTGTATATAACTAGAAATTTGTATTCATATTAGAACTCAAATAGAATTGGATAGAATATGTAACTATGAATTTTAAATTGATATTGTTGATTTTGTTGTGGTTTGTAAAAATCTATTTGATTTTGAAGTCATTTTGGAATTCTTGGGGTGAACGTTGAAGTTAAGGTTTGATCAGTCTTTCTTTAATTTTGTTTTGGCTTTTAAGTCAATGATATTATGGCTTTTGTTTCTGTTACCGTATATGGTATGTGGTCATTACTTATATTTTTTTCTAGTATAATTATAGCCTTCAGCAAAGCATTATCATGATTGTGATAAATGTGTTCTTCAGTTTAATCATCATTGTGTATGGCTTGGAACATGCATTGGGCAGAGTAATCATTGGAACATGTCTAGGCTGGTAAATTATGTGTCCTGAAAGCTAGTAATGTCTATATCACATTAAAGTGAATAAATCTCAACATTTAACATAATGAAGGTCTTTTTATAGGCTTACAATATACTAGGATTTATACATTGGCTGTTGTCAAGGTCTTATGCTATTTTAAGTGTTAAAATTGGATTTCAAACTCATATCTCAAAAACTGAAGATTCATATATTCATGTATGTTTACAAATAATAACAAGCATTGTTGGTGTAAGCTTAATCGATACGTTTAAAAGATGATCACTTCTATTGGTCAAAAAAACTTTTAGAATTAAAAGGTATTTTTGGCTAGTTGATATTGAATTATGTGCAAGTTTTTTCAGTTGGATTATGCTTTGGTAACTTCCTTATTGGAATATCATTCCTTTTACAGGTTTCTTCTTTTACCTTTGATTATTCTTTGTGCATACAACAATTTACTAAATCTTCAATTACCGTAAGAAAGACTATCACTAGTGGAGTGAGGGAATGCCAATTTTCACACTTATTAGCATATAAGTAATTTGCATTGCTTATCAAGATATAAATGGAAAACAATAAACTTTTTATTTTTTTTCCCTTTCTAATTATAAAACATAAAAAATGTATATCTGATTTCCATTTTTGTTTAATTAGTTAGTGTGTCCTTCAAATTTAAAGTAAGCATTGTAGAGATTAAAAAATAAATTTAACTATTTAATTTTGTTTTCATTTGTATTTGGGATCATTCCAAGTAGGCATGAATGGAAGACATTAATTGTGTATATTATTAAGTTCTTAAAAGATTATATATAGATGAATGATTGTTTAAATGATCTTTAATATTTGTCTTATTGTGTATATTATTTTTATGATTTGATAAGCATAAGTCATTTTTGTCAATGCTAAATTTTAGATCTATATATTTTTGAAGTAGCTTTGTTTTTCTAACTAATAAGTCCACTTATATATATATATATATATATATTTACAAGTTAATAAATTGCAAGCACTCCAACTTTGGAAATGGGAACTATCCTTTTGGGTGTGATTATTTTTAAAAGGCAAATTGATTGTCAATTTATTCTTCTGGTAATTATAAAACATAGAAATTCCTTATTTTTTTAGTATTTCTAAATGTATATTTTTTTAGATCTTATAAATTATAAGCTATTTAGAAGTGAACTTTGTATTATAATTCTTTGTTTCTCTATTTGTGCATTCCTATCTTTTAAGGTGATTTCTTATCATTTTCTCTCATTGTGTTACTATGGTTAATCAATTTTAAGTAGTTTCGTATAGTAGCCCAATTCTAACCAAGATATCAAATAGTTTGACATTTTATTTGAACAGGTTGGTTTATAGGTTAAGAGATTGGTTTAGACTTTTGACAATCATAGACTTTGATTTTAATTTTCTTGAGTAAAAGTGCTGGTAATATATGGTGAGAGAAACGGAGATAAGGCAAAACTAACTGCTACTAATAAAAGATGAAAGGGGATTTATTCATCTAGACCATGATTTCAGGTAATAAGACATGTCATTATCAATCCACAAGGTAAGCTTTCATATCCCCCACACTTACCTTGTTTGCTTTCATTTTTCTTTGGCATTTTTTTATTTAATTAAAATTGTAAATCAAATCACTCACAATTGTAAAATTATTGCACAAGTTCTTTCATCTTAAGCACTACCAATTCAAATTGTTTAAAAGTTTTTGGTGTTATGCAGTTATGCCCATCTCCATCAATAGCCTATGCCACCAAATTAAATCCCAAGTATCCTATTTTGATCACCATGGCAGGTCTTATGTTGTTGCTAGCTCGACATTATTAATAGAACAAATGCACAAATGAAAACTTTATTTTACCTTTTTTTTTTTTATATAAAATCACAGGGTAATTTTCTTGGTTGCCATAAGGTTTTTAATTTTTCATGGAAACTAGGATGAACCAATAGTTTTGGATCATTATTAATTGGTTGCAGTGCACATGAATCTGAAGAGATCAGGTTGTATTTTTTGTTGTGTAGATGAATTTATTAGTGAATGATTGATAGATAACATGTAAAAAAAAAAAGGGAAGAAATGACCAATAACTCCTAAACTTAATGGATCTTATTGAACTAAATTTAGTAGATGTGATTGGAGTTGTTAGATCATTCGATAGACAAAAGAGATATATCCAATCAAGATTTAAGGTAAATAATGAAAAAGAACAAAGTTTATTTATATTTCTATGATATGTATACCTTTTAAAAGTTTGAATTAACCTTTGTAATATGTAATTTCCATTAGTGAAGATATTTTTAAGATTGTTGTTTGTGAAAATTTGGCACTAACAGTCAATGAATATTTGATTTTGAGTAACATTATCAATTCGATGCTTATCTTTGTTGGAACAACTATCAAGTCAACATGTTTAAGTGACTATTGCTCTTATATCACCATAAATATACAAATGACACTTTAAAAAGATGTTTCATTTACATTTCAAGAGTCTTTTATGCTTTTTTAACGTCGATAACAAAGATGTATTTGAACTTAGACATCTTAGAAACTATTGCACAAAAAGCAAATGCTTAAAAAAATTGAAAAACAGCTCATTCAGTATGAAATTTCTAGAATTTTATATTTAAAATAACATTATAGTTACTTTTAGAAGTTGACAGGATATGAATATCGAAGGATATATTAATGCCTATAATTAAAATAACTATTTTTCTTTTTCATTTGTATCAACCTCTTAAAATGAGATTTTTCATCAATGGCATTACATCACATTTGTGCCACTCGAGAATATAGGGAAACTACTAAAAAATTTTGTTTAAGAGTTTGGTAAGGTGCCTCTATAACCTTTATTTGATAAAATGTTGTAATTTTTATAATGTAGTTACTTATAATTTGTTATTACTGATGCATTGAGATTTTCATCATGGGGTTGAGCTATATAACCATTTTGATATAATATTTTATAAGCATATAAAACCAAGTTGTAGATTTTTTTTAGGACTAATCCTCATTTCCTAAGGGAAACAATTCTTCAAATGCTACACTTTATAAGAATAATCTTGGAAAATTTCATAAATAAGCATTTCTATAGCTCTTATAAGGTTTTTTTTTTCTTACAAATTATGTACTTTTGCATTATATACTAGGCACTTAGTTTTCCTTTTTTAAAATATATACTAAATTTGTGTACTTTAAAATTTTGGTACCTTTTTGCATTACTCTCTAAGTGATAGAACAGTCATATTTAATTACTCTGAGGCTATTAATATGTCAATCATTTTTCATATTATTAGTATTACACATTATATATATATGATTGTAAATATTATTAGTCTTGCATGATCCTTTTTCTTTTCATAAGATATTATAAGATTAGTCACATTGATTTGAATGTGCTTTGTTTTTTATGAACATGAATTTTAATATGGATTGATTTGATCATATTAATTAAAACTTATAGAGTACTTATGAGTATTAAACCACTCAATGGTAGAATTTCAAGGCATTTGATATATTTTGGATTTAGGAGATTGAATATGTACACTTTAGATTACATTTTATGCTTTTTAGTAGTTGCAAGTTTGATGAAAAAATCTCATTGAGGATTGGTAAGGGATATGACCTCACCATACACTATTATTTTTAACTACATTTTTTTAAATTTTAACTCATATAACTACTTTTAACTACTATAACTACTATGTATTATTCAACTAATATAACCAAAAGAAATTTAACTCATATCACTATTTTTCCTCACAATTCACTCATATATCTCATTTAACTACTTTTTAATTATGAAATTATTTGATATCTTTAGATTTCTAAAAGCTAAAAGCATTTTCTTTAAATGGGGTATCTTTTATCCTCCTAAAAATGATGTAGTTTTAAGTCTATAAAGTCGTTAATGAAATAGTATGGATTCAACCAGGAAGTGAGTAGCACAAAAAAATGGATCCACCTAAGAAATTGTTAATAGTTTTCTTTCTTGCTTGCTTTTCCATGGGTCCAACTATCTCTTCATTGTTTTGTTTATGGATTTTTTATAGGAAGAATTCACATAAATCCACCAAAAATCATACTAAAAGTTCAAGTATTTTCTTTTTAGTTCATATCCAAATTAATTTTTCTTCATAATTTTGGAATTTTAAAAGTTGGCTTTAGAAACTATTTTTTTCCCTAATTCCCTTGATTTTTTTGGTTTTAAATTGGAAGATGCTATCATAATGTATAGATCTATAGACTTATCGTTAGATATAGACTTTAAAAGTCGCCACTATTCTTTTTTTGTTTAGGTAGGATTGATCACTTAACTGAATATGTCCCATTTTAAAGAGGAATCCCAAACTTGACTTTGCTATCTTTAAATGGTAGATTCTAGTTTACAAAACCAGACTTAAATTTAAAAATACAGTTATGCAAAAAAAAGGTTATAGCACCCTCACAACACCTACATAAAAGATGATACTAATTTGATTTCAAGTTATCCAAATCTTAAAATATTTTTATAATTTATCAAATAATTTAATTATTAAAAATTAATCTTAAAATTACTCCAATAATTCGGTAGCAATTTAAGATAATTTTTTTATCTTAGTAGTATTCATGAAGACTAATGTTCTACTATAAAAAGGCTCTAATATCAAATTCATTAATATATTTTATTTAAGTAAACAATCAGTAAAATCTTTCAATAATTTGGCAAAGTTTACTTTGGCGTAAATCTTTTAATAGTTTGGTGAGATTTTATTGTAAAATTATTTATAAAATTTATTTTAAGAAAATTCATTAGATCTTGTAATAGTTTGGTAAGATTTAATTCAAGATTTAAATTATCCAATAATTTAATAAGGTTAAAACAAAATATTTTATTTTATTTTATTAAAAAAAATTAGGTTATGAAATTCTTCAATAGCTTCATAGAATTCATATTTTTTTAAAAAATTTAAACTCTTCAAAAAAAATCCTCCAATAATCAGGTAACGTTTATAAATTTTTTTTTTGAAAAAAAAAGACATTTTTTATTTTGATAAAAATGAAAAAGACAAAATTTAAATAAAAATAAATTAAAAAAATAAAAAAATTACCAAAGGTTTTGATACGGCTTTTCTAGGATATGACTCAACTGTAGGAACAACAGATGGTTTGAACAACTCAGGGCTTGGCTCGACTTGGCTCACCAATAGCTATTAAAAGAAAGGTTAAGAGTTGTGTTGCAAACGGGTTAGATCTGTAAGTGGTAAAATACGTGGATTCCAGGTCTTAATAATCTTTAATACAATGCCTTATCGACCAAGTATAAAAGGCTGAAAATATTTTATTTTCTCATAATTCTTTTATTCTTTCTTTCTCGTTATCCCTTATTCCTCTATTTTTCTCTCTAAAATTCAACTAGCAAATTTAAATAAACCCAGAAATCGGCAAAAAACTCTAGAAAACGACAAGAATCCTAAATTTTGGCCACCAAAAACTTCAAACTCTTGTCGGTAACTTCAAACCTAGAATTTTGAATCCAAACCTAGAAATCTCCCAAAATCCCAGAAAACCTAGCAAAAAAATGAATCAAATCCAAAAAACCCAAAAACAAATTAAATCAAACCCATACCAAAAATATAATCCCAGAACCAAAATAAGACCAAAAATTTCAAACACTCTATTTGCTAGAATTAGCAATAATAATTCCCTTTTATTCTCTGTGTGTGCTTGTTATGTATTAGAATAAGGTTTATATAAGACTTTTCATTTGCAATTTTATTGAATTTATTTTATAACAGAGATTGAATCTATCAAAAATAGATTGGATCCTATTTATAACTTGATTTTTTTCCTTTAAAATTTGGTTCGATGAGATACAATCTTGACTATTCACTTTATTATGCATTTATTGATTCTTGATTAAGTATGTTCACCATCTTTAGTGTTAGAAGTTCTCATGATGATATTAGTTTTGTATTAAAAATCCTAATTAAAACATGTTTAAGATTATGGAATGTTCATAAGGGTATTGGAAAATGATCTTATAATATGAATATAATATGTGAGATGATTTTTTGATAAATAAGACTTTTGTCAACATTTGAGCAATATAGGGTATATAGTATTTAGATTATTCAATTTTTTTTTTAAAATCCAATCTTTAAATAAACTTTGATCAAATTATATATTTGTTGCATGGATTGTTAATGAGATTGAAAATAACTTGAGGTAAGTAGGATTACTAGGTTGCATTATCACTTTAATTTTATTGATAATCTTGTTCATAGATTTTTATATTATAAAAGTGAGATAATTGAGGACATAGATTTTCAGGCTATAAAAGTGAATATTAGTATAAATTATTTGATCTTTTTATATGTTATCATCTACTACATCCGTAGTTGAAGAATATTTTAATTTACAAAAAAAAAAAAGTTAATGGCTTTGCATTGGTTTTAACTATGTCGACTATATTTTAAAGCTACTAAATTATTATATTTCTTGAATGACTAAGAGTTTTATAATTTAATTCTACAATTAATGATGCAACTATTATCATCTTTGTGATGTTTGTGTTCCCAATTATTCATTCAATCTTTTAAATACTTTTAAAAATTGTCGTAACGTCTAGATCCGGGGATCTATCGCTAGACATTGACTTTCAGGGAGTCGCCACCAATCTTTTTTATCTAGGTACGATTGGCCACCTAAAGAATCTGTCCTTCCAGGGAACCCCTAAGTTTAAGGGTCCCTAGAAGAATAGGTTCAGGTCTGCTGACCAGAACAGGGTTCGGGAGTTCGGTTACGTGTGAGGAAGGTTATAGCACCCTCACAATGCCCATCAAAAGATGGTACCAGCTTGAATTTGTGTTATCCAAAAGCCTTAAAATTTTACCAAGTAGTTAGTTGTTGAAAATTATTCTCAATTGACTCTAATACTTTTAGCAGAAAATTGAGAAAATTCCCTTACCTCAAGAGTATGCAAAAAAAACTACTGTTTCACTTACAGAGGCTCCATCGTCGGATTATTTAAAGAAAGAGAAAAAAAAAATCAAAATTAAGATAGAAAGGAATGAAAGAATGATTTTTTTTTGTAGGGAAAATTGATACTTTCAACTTTTCCCTAAAAATATTTTTTGAAAATTTCGATTTTCAAGGAAAATTGATACTTTCAACTTTTCCTCAAAAACCCCCTTTTTTTTGAAAATTTATTTCTAAGGAAAATTGATACTTTCAACTTTTCCCCAAAAATATTTTTTTTGGAAATTTCGATTTTCAAGGAAAATTGATACTTTCAACTTTTCCTCAAAAACCCTTTTTTTGAAAATTTATTTCTAAGGAAAATTGATACTTTCAACTTTTCCCCAAAAATAGTTTTTGAAATTTTATTTCTAAGGAAAATTGATACTTTCAACTTTTCCCTAAAAATGTTTTTTTTTTAAAATTTATTTCTGAGGAAAATTGATACTTTCAACTTTTCCCCAAAAATATTTTTTGGAAATTTATTTCTAAGGAAAATTGATACTTTCAACTTTTCCCTAAAAATATATTTTTTTTGGAATTTTTTTATTTTTATTTAAAGAAAATAAAATAATAAAAAATAAATAAAAAGAATATTACATAAACCTAATCTAATAAATAAAAAATAAAATAAACAAATAAACAAAGAAAAAAAAATTTAAAGAAAAAAAAAAAAAAACCTGGAGCGGCTCGGATCGCGGCTCGGCTCGGCTCAAGGCAGGAAAACGGCTCGGGGGGAGCGGCTTGGCGGCTTGGCTCGGCTCGGCTCGGCGCAGAGGGGGCTGGCACGCTCGGGTCAGAAAGCGGGTCGACGCCTGGGTCGGGTCGGGTTGCGGCAAAACGCGCGGATCCTCTGGGTTACTTAAGGCCAAAACGACGTCGTTTTGGGAGGGTATAAAAGGCACCTTCCTCCATTTTTCGGCAGAACGCTCCTCCCCCTCTCTCTCTCTTCTTCCTTTTTCTCTCCCTTCTCTTTAGAAATCGAAGAACACCGGTGCCGGATTCTGGAAATTTTCGCCGGAATCTGGAAATTTCACCGGAAGTTGGCCGGAAAGTAGCAGGTTTCTGGGATTCCTCGTCGGAAACTGGGCAGGTTGCCGAAAACTTCAATGTTGGCCGGAATTTTCGTCGGAAAATTCAAACTTCGCCGAAATTTTTGCCGGAATCTGGAAATTTCCCAGAAATTTCCAGAAAAAATTTTCGCCAAAAATTTCTAAAAAATTTTTCTCACTCCCAGAACACTCCTAAACTTTTTCTAACTTCCTATACGCCTCCTTTTCTCTCAAATCAGTAGCTTTACTTACTGTTTTCTGTCCTGCATTCTGTTCCAGAGTCCCTTTTATAGGGATTGATCAGGAGTTCCTGATCAATCCCAATTCCTCCTCGGACGGGAATTCAATCTTTGAATCCCACTGGACTCTTCTGATTGAGTTCCCCTCCACAGTGGGATTCTTCAGCCTTGAATCTTAGCCCTCCAAAATTAAAATCAAAATAAATAAAAAATACTAGATAATTAGAAAAGATAAATCAAAAGATATTATAAAAAAAATATCTGATAATCAGGAAAAATCAGAACAGATAAAAAAAATAATAATAAATATATAACTATATACATATAAATCTAATCTAATAAAAAATAAATAAATAAATAAATATATACATAATAATAAAATACATAAAATACAAAATAATACAGGACAAATTGAATTGGGCCCTACCCATTTGGGCCAGGCCCAATTGATCTGGGCCGGACCCAATTGGGTGTCTACAGCTGCCCCTCTTTGCACATTTTTTGTGAAACAAAAATTACGCAAAGACGTAGACACCCAATCAAGACTCAACTCAACATTTTTTTAGTTTTTTTTTTTTTTTTTTTTTTTTTTTTTTACCAAAGCTCTTCTAAACAGAGGCACCACGACTTTTGAAAAGTAAATTGCTCCTCTAAACAGAGGTACCACGACTTTGAAAAAGTAAATTGCTCCTCTAAACAGAGGCACCACGACTTTGAAAAGTAAATTGCTCCTCTAAACAGAGGTACCACGACTTTGGAAAAGTAAATTGCTCCTCTAAACAGAGGCAACGAACTTGGAAAAGTAAATTGCTCCTCTAAACAGAGGTACCACGACTTTGGAAAAGTAAATTGCTCCTCTAAACAGAGGCAACGAACTTGGAAAAGTAAATTGCTCCTCTAAACAGAGGCAACGGAACTTTGAAAAATAAATTGCTCCTCTAAACAGAGGCAACGAACTTGGAAAAGTAAATTGCTCCTCTAAACAGAAGTACTACGACTTTGAAAAGTAAATTGCTCCTCTAAACAGAGGCACCACGACTTTGGAAAGTAAATTGCTCCTCTAAACAGAGGCACCACGACTTTGGAAAGTAAATTGCTCCTCTCAACAGAGGCAACGAACTTGGAAAAATAAATTGCTCCTCTAAACAGAGGCACCACAACTTTGAGAAAAATAAATTGCTCCTCTAAACAGAGGCACCACGACTTTGGAAAATAAATTGCTCCTCTAAACAGAGGCAACGAACTTTGAAAAAGTAAATTGCTCCTCTAAACAGAGGCAACGAACTTTGAAAAGTAAATACTCCTAGACGATCATGTCCGAAGGAGTTGAAAGTTATGTTTGAAGGGATTTCAGGAGATTATGCCCAAAGGTCTTATAAATCAACTCCGATACCAAGAGACATCCTATTTCAAGGATTAGGAACTTACCTGACAAGTTTCTTCTCAAACTTGCAAAGTCTTTTCATATCTGTCTTTTTCATGTGGGATGTTGGAACACCCTTACTTCTTGAATTTGTACACTATACTTTCTTGAAAGTAGTGTATGCTATGCAATGTGCATGATTTTCAATGCATGCTATGCAAATGTTGGCCAATTAATTCTTGTTCAATGTATGGTACTCAAGTTTCTCAAGCTCTTTTTTTCTTTCTTGGGCGTCAAGCTCTTTGATTCCTTAAGGATCCAATTGCACTGCTCTTCTAGGATCGAACCAGTGTGACTCTTAATTATTTCTTCCATTCACATTCTTCCTTGTTCAGTTTCTCAATACTTTGGAATAAGCTTCATCGATCGATCATCACTTGACCATCATTAAACGAATTTCTCAGCACTAACAAATTTCAAAACAAGTTTCATCCACCATCACTGGGTCATTACTCATAGGTGTCTCAGCATTAACCTTTCCAAAACAGATTTTATCCACTGATTGTCTTCATCATCCAATCATAACTTACAAGTCATATCAATCAATTCATCACTTTTCAAGATTTGCCCCATTATATCATATACCTTTTCAAATCATCTCCTTTAGGTTTCTACCATTTCTTCATCATCTTAAATTTCTTTTCAAATGAATGCAAAACTCTTTTAAGCACATATTCATTCATTTATTATCATTTCAAATCTTGACAAATACAATGCAATCAACCATTTTCTCAATTCATTCTAGGGGTAGAACAAAAAGAGAAAACAAGGTGAATTATCAATGGAGATTTATTTTGGTAGAAAATAAATGGGAAAGGAAATAAATTGGATGTCATTGAGGTGAATGGTATATCCAAATGATGAATATTCAGACAATTTTCAACATTAATCTAGGATTCTTTTTCAAAAACTCATTCCATTTACTGTTGAAGTCATCTTGAGCTTGGCGAACTCTGCCCCAGTCTTTGAGGGATCTTCAGATGTCTTTGATCTTCCATTCAGTGAGCCATTTGATCTGGATCTTTTTTTTTTTTTTTTTGGGTACCAAAATCACCCTTTCAGGTTTTCAATTTGGATCTCTTTTTTTATTTTTTCATTTTTTCATTTTCTCATTTTTTCCCCTTTTTTTTTTCTTTTTTTTTTTTATCATTTTTCATCCAGTGTTGATATCTTTCATGTAGCATGATTCCATTGCTTCATCATGAGCATATCTTTGCTCAACCTGTGATCATTCAAGTTGAGTATTCACATTTGATCCAAATGGACTTTTCAAGGTTGTAATGTAGGCCAAGGTGAAGGGTCATAAAAAAATAGATATAATAGGCTCAAAACATATATTAAAAAGGTTCAAAACCAAAGGATCATTTGATACAACTTGGCATTTTACCCCACATCATTTCACTGCTTTTTCTTTCCTCACACAAAGGATCTCATTACTTTGCCCCAAATCATGTGTGGCATTTATTTTTCTTTTTGTTTTTCTTTCTCTTTTCATCTTTGAAACCTTTTGTGGTGTTTTTTTTTCTTTTTTTTCAAAATTTACCCTCCAGTGTAGAGGGTGATCCTTGGTTGGGGTTCTTCAAAAAAAAAAAAAAATGATAAGCTCAAAGGGGTAACAATAAATGGTTTTTCAAATGGTAAAAGAAAGATGGCCATTTTTCATCTCAATTGTGAATACCTTTCTTGAACATCATCTATTGAACAAAGCTCATGAACTTGTATAAAAGATTGCACACCTTCAAGATATATCTCTTTCATCTCTGGTAATGGCTTACCCTCTTTATTTTCGCTCAAATCATCTCCTCTGTGAATGAGTTCTCAAAATTAAATTCCAGAATTATTGTTACCATTGTCTAAATATTCATCATCTGAAATTTGAAAATGGGAATGTAAAGTCATGAAAGGTAACAGGGCATGGAATAATGGTCGAATGAAAGAGAAAAATGTAATGAAATGCATTGACTTGCCTTTATTAAAATGATAACAAGTGAAGTCATATTGCAAAAAAAATCTAACATTGTTTGAAAAGAAATCCCAACATGACAGAAGAAACCTTCAACCAGCCTTATCTCCATTGACATCTTGCCCCTCAATTCATTGTGAATCTCCGGATCCTTTCTGTTCTTGACTTTCGTTTAGTACACTAATATTAGGTGTTGTTGCTTTTCCTTGATCAAAACTTACCATTCCATCATTGATCAACCGTTGCACCTTATACTTTAAAGCAGTGCAATTTTCAGTAGAATGGCCAGTAATTCCATAATGATAGTCACAACGGGCTGTAGGATCATACCACTTTGGATAGGGTGGTTTAAGTGGTTCCACATGGCTGGGGGTAATCAAGTGGCTATTATAGAGTTCTCGATATAACTCTGTATAAGTCATAGGGATTGGATCAAATACAGGTTTTTCTCGAGTAGTCTGTTGTTCTCGTGAGCCACTTGCTGGGTGAGTAGGACGAATTTGAGTTCTTACAGGAGCTTGAATGTTAAGGCGGTAAGTGGATGAATAAGATGGTTGTGGGGCTAGCTGGTAGGGGTAGGATGATGCATTATTCACAGCAAGATAGTATGGAGAGTAACCTTGGGATGGATAGGGTTGATAACCCCTGAATTGTTGTCTATCAAAGCTCACAGCTTGAGCTTCAGCTTCTTTCTTTTCTGATGTCTTCTTGGTTTCTCCTCCTCTCAACTTGTCATTTTTTATGGCACTTTCAATAATTTCTCCAGAGATTACCATGTCAGCAAAATTCTTTGTTGCATTCCCTATCATCTTTTCATAATAGAGAGGCTTTAAAGTGCTAACAAACAGCACTGTGGTCTCTTTCTCTGTCAGTGGAGGTTGTACCTGTGAAGCTATATCCCTCCATCTCTGAGCGTATTCTTTAAAAGACTCATTTGACTTTTTCTTCAGATTTTGCAAAGATAAACGATCATGGGCCAAATCGATGATGTGTCGATATTGGCTGATGAAGTCATGAGCCATATCGCTCCAGGAGCGAATGTGAGTTCTATCCAACTGAACATACCACCTGGCAGCAGAACCAGTAAGACTATCCTGGAAGACATGCATCAAGAGTTTTTCATCATGTGCATGAGCTGCCATCTTCCTGCAATATATGGTGATGTGGGTTTTAGGGCACTTCGTACCGTCATATTTTTCAAATTTTGGTATTTTGAATTTATAGGGGATAACCACATCAGAAACTAGGCAGAGCCCAGCAGCATCAACTGACCCATAAAAGCTAAATCCTTCTACAGCCCGTAGCCTCTGCTCTAGCAAGCTAATCTTGGAACTTTCCTCAGCTTCCACCCTTACCTTTTCCTTGTCCTTCTCTTTTACATCATCTAGATCAGGAATTGGTTCTGCTGCCTTTTCGGTGAAGACAGGATTTATATAGCTATTATACTGCCCTGGGTTAAAAGCTGATGGCATTCCAGGGCATGTTGGATATGCAAAATGTTATGGTGGGACCTCTTGGGCAGACTGAGCTTGAGGTGGGCCAAAACCTGGAGGGTACAATGGGTCAGCCACTTCTTGCTGGCTTGTACTTCCTTCAACTCCTTTTCCTTTATTCATATTATTGAGAGCCTCCAGAATTTTGCTAAGTTCATTTTCAATCTTCTCCTGAGCTTTTTCTAGCTTTTCAAATCTATGAGAACTTTCTTCTTCCATTTGCCTTGCTCTGGATCTTGTGTTGTATGGATGAGCAGGGTTTTCGCTAGATGGAGCTATCCTCGGACCTTGAGTACCATACTTATGATTAGAAATGTTATGCTGTGCCTTATGTATGATGCTTTGACACACAAATGAAATGTACATTTTTTGAATGAAATCTAGTATGAAATGAATGCAAATGACTGTGTTGAAACATGATCATGAAAAGAATACAGATGCATACAATCAGACAAACAACATAGTTAGTTCCGTGGATGAAACGTAAGTGATGTTGATGCATAATGTCACATATGATAAAAATAATACATAAAGTTAAACAATCAAAATGATTAGATAAATACCTTTTTTTGTGTCCTAATTTTAGGGTATATCTATCATTGGGTAGAAAGAGCTCTATCCTAGGTGTAAGCACTCCTAAGGTTCACTATATGTGGTTTAAGGTCAAAGTCTAAAGGTTCCCAAATTGCTCCTTACATCCTTGTCCATCACAGACTAGTAAGGCACCCTAATCCTCACCCATTACAGGCTACAAGCGGAAAAGGTTCAATTTGAGTGGGAGTATTTCGCTAGCCACTACGGAGGCATTAGACCTCACGAAAGCAATAGGTACTTTACTCCCTCCTAGAGGGACGGAGCTCGGGTATAGAGCTCATGTTATGCACATGCATATGAATGACATAATTAACAAGGTAACTACAACATGAATGAATAACAACACATATATACAACAAGGTTCAATTTCATTTGGCTTTTGGATAACACAAATTATTTGCTGGCCTGACTCTCAAGGTCCCCAGCGGAGTCGCCAAGCTGTCGTAACGTCTAGATCCGGGGATCTATCGCTAGACATTGACTTTCAGGGAGTCGCCACCAATCTTTTTTATCTAGGTGCGATTGGCCACCTAAAGAATCTGTCCTTCCAGGGAACACCTAAGTTTAAGGGTCCCTAGAAGAATAGGTTCAGGTCTGCTGACCAGAACAGGGTTCGGGAGTTCGGTTACGTGTGAGGAAGGTTATAGCACCCTCACAATGCCCATCAAAAGATGGTACCAGCTTGAATTTGTGTTATCCAAAAGCCTTAAAATTTTACCAAGTAGTTAGTTGTTGAAAATTATTCTCAATTGACTCTAATACTTTTAGCAGAAAATTGAGAAAATTCCCTTACCTCAAGAGTATGCAAGAAAAACTACTGTTTCACTTACAGAGGCTCCATCGTCGGATTATTTAAAGAAAGAGAAAAAAAAATCAAAATTAAGATAGAAAGGAATGAAAGAATGATTTTTTTTTGTAGGGAAAATTGATACTTTCAACTTTTCCCTAAAAATATTTTTTGAAAATTTCGATTTTCAAGGAAAATTGATACTTTCAACTTTTCCTCAAAAACCCCCTTTTTTTTGAAAATTTATTTCTAAGGAAAATTGATACTTTCAACTTTTCCCCAAAAATATTTTTTTTGGAAATTTCGATTTTCAAGGAAAATTGATACTTTCAACTTTTCCTCAAAAACCCTTTTTTTGAAAATTTATTTCTAAGGAAAATTGATACTTTCAACTTTTCCCCAAAAATAGTTTTTGAAATTTTATTTCTAAGGAAAATTGATACTTTCAACTTTTCCCTAAAAATATTTTTTTTTTAAAATTTATTTCTGAGGAAAATTGATACTTTCAACTTTTCCCCAAAAATATTTTTTGGAAATTTATTTCTAAGGAAAATTGATACTTTCAACTTTTCCCTAAAAATATATTTTTTTTGGAATTTTTTTATTTTTATTTAAAGAAAATAAAATAATAAAAAATAAATAAAAAGAATATTACATAAACCTAATCTAATAAATAAAAAATAAAATAAACAAATAAACAAAGAAAAAAAAATTTAAAGAAAAAAAAAAAAAAACCTGGAGCGGCTCGGATCGCGGCTCGGCTCGGCTCAAGGCAGGAAAACGGCTCGGGGGGAGCGGCTTGGCGGCTTGGCTCGGCTCGGCTCGGCTCAGAGGGGGCTGGCACGCTCGGGTCAGAAAGCGGGTCGACGCCTGGGTCGGGTCGGGTTGCGGCAAAACGCGCGGATCCTCTGGGTTACTTAAGGCCAAAACGACGTCGTTTTGGGAGGGTATAAAAGGCACCTTCCTCCATTTTTCGGCAGAACGCTCCTCCCCCTCTCTCTCTCTTCTTCCTTTTTCTTTCCCTTCTCTCTAGAAACCGAAGAATACCGGTGCCGGATTCTGGAAATTTTCGCCGGAATCTGGAAATTTCACCGGAAGTTGGCCGGAAAGTAGCAGGTTTCTGGGATTCTTCGTCGGAAACTGGGCAGGTTGCCGGAAACTTCAATGTTGGCCGGAATTTTCGTCGGAAAATTCAAACTTCGCCTGAATTTTTGCCGGAATCTGGAAATTTCCCAGAAATTTCCAGAAAAAATTTTCGCCAAAAATTTCTAAAAAATTTTTCTCACTCCCAGAACACTCCTAAACTTTTTCTAACTTCCTATACGCCTCCTTTTCTCTCAAATCAGTAGCTTTACTTACTGTTTTCTGTCCTGCATTCTGTTCCAGAGTCCCTTTTATAGGGATTGATCAGGAGTTCCTGATCAATCCCAATTCCTCCTCGGACGGGAATTCAATCTTTGAATCCCACTGGACTCTTCTGATTGAGTTCCCCTCCACAGTGGGATTCTTCAGCCTTGAATCTTAGCCCTCCAAAATTAAAATCAAAATAAATAAAAAATACTAGATAATTAGAAAAGATAAATCAAAAGATATTATAAAAAAAATATCTGATAATCAGGAAAAATCAGAACAGATAAAAAAAATAATAATAAATATATAACTATATACATATAAATCTAATCTAATAAATAAATAAATAAATAAATAAATATATACATAATAATAAAATACATAAAATACAAAATAATACAGGACAAATTGAATTGGGCCCTACCCATTTGGGCCAGGCCCAATTGATCTGGGCCGGACCCAATTGGGTGTCTACAAAAACTATGACTTATTGTATTATAACAAAGAAACGTGGGCATATTCCTAATTAAAGTAATAACTATAATTGAAATATCAAATGTATTTCTTAACAAAACAAAACTATATGTGAGAAAATTAGATAGATTAAATAGGAAATATGGAATGCAAGCATGTGTTGATGTTAGCGCAAATGGAAGAAGTGGTGGGTTAGCAATGTTGTGTAAAGAAATTAATCATTTAATCTCAATTTGGTCAACTATTCAAAGCATCACACAGATATAAAGGTAAAGGGAGCAAAAGTATAGAAGATCATTGTATTTGTAGTATTGCACTTGCAATTTTTTATTATAATTTTATAATTAGCTAATTATAAAAAAAAATCAAGATTTATTACTTAAAAATATAAATTTTATATAATTTTTTTTATAAACCTTACATACTATTAAATTATAATTAACTAATTATATTACAAAGTAATATGATCCCATTATGAGAAACCAAACACTAATTGAGGAATTGTATCTTGGAAATTATCAAAACATTTCAGATATATAAGTCTAACAATAAAAATTGATGAATTTAATTTATGGCACTAATAGTGCTAGTTAGCACCTGATGGGGTGATTTTGCTGAATTTAGACATGTTTTAGATGCTCAAACATCAAAATAACAAGGGCTTGAAGCATGAAAATGGGGATAAAAGTTTTGCAAAAAAGACAAAAAGAAAGAGGAAGAAAGGTTTGGTGGGGGCGTTAGTGATGACTACTGTAGCATTCTTCTTGTCACTTTGTTATAGCATAAACATGGTATAAAATGTTATTGTATTTTATATGAAATAATTTGTATGTCGATATTATATTTTGTTCGAAAATAATATATTATAATTTGCGTTGATATTAAAAACATAAAATATATATTTATTTTATTTTATTCATATATAATTTTAATTAAAATTTATTTTATTTAATTCATGTATAATTTTTATTAAAATTTTAAATTATATCACAATTGTGTTTTTTTTTATATTATTTTTATATTGTGTCATCGTCAAGGACAGATTGATGATTTTCCTTTAGTGGAGGCAAATTTATTATATAATATATTTATTTAAAATTTTTTATTTAATATAAAAGTAATGTTTTCTAAATGTAAAATAGAGTTTTAATAAAAAAATTTAAAATATTTTTTACAATATCAAATATATAAAAAGTTTGAATAAAAATTAATACAAATATAACAAAAACTTATACTATTAAATAAATAAATAATTTAGATATCCAATAAACAAAACTTATAATATTATTATTTTTCAAATGAAAATAGTCTTATATAATTGAGTTAAATAATTTTCATAAGTAGAAAATGTAAGATTTTTTTTTATTGTCAATATTAAAAGATATATAACTTTATTCAATTATATATAGTTTTAAATTCACTTTCACTTAGTAATGATGTTTATTTTTTACTATCTTAAATAAAATACTAATTTAATTTCTCTACAGTTTTTAAGACATAAGATAAGATATGAAAATATAAAATAAGACCAACAACATGCTGCTTTTATATATTTTTTAATTTTCTTTATAATTTTAAAATTGATACTAGTTTTTTTTTTCTAAATTTTAGATTTTGTTAGATTACATCTCTATAAGTTTGTTAGGTTGCACCTCTACAATATTATTTTACATCAAATACATATTATTATAAATTCTAAATAATGTTAAAAAAATACCTTATTACATTATCAATATAAAAGAAAAAACAATAAGAGCTGAAAGTACTTTGATATGTTAAAAATAAATTTTTGTATCATAAGTATTTTGTTGTAATTTCATTTTACTCGTTATTTATAGTTTACTATACAAGATTAGTTTAGCTTTTAATTTGCCTTTTTTTTTTTACAAATATTTTATCATTTTATGCTTGACTTGAACACTTTTACAATAATATAATGATATTTCACATATGCACAAAAAAATGAAGCCTTCAAATGTAAAGAGAGGAGAAGAGACAAACAAGGGCAAAAGAGAGAAAAGTAATATTGGGTTGTGATTTAAGTTAGTTAGAATAAGGCTCACACGAAATAATTATTTATAAGCCAAAATTTATTAATATTTACATATAATACTTTATTTTATTTTGAAATGAGTCCATTCCTTTTTACTAAAGTATATAAATTTTATAATATTTTTAAATCTTGCCCTTTTATATTTTTCCTTTTTCAATTTAGTAGGGGCAAAATGTAAAAATATTAAAACTCTTGTCTAATATCATAATATTTTAAAAAGGGTTATAAGATTTCAGCAAGGGTAGCCACTTCCACTACCTTCACTATAAATTTGTCCTTAGTCGTTGTATCATATTTTAGATTAACAACATTTAATAAACATCAAATTTGAGACTTTTAGTCTTGAAAGATTTCCCTAATGCAATGAATTCATGGAAAAAACAATGCTTGTTTTATTGAGATAATAATCTATGGATAAGGTAGTTTTACTTAAAAATTAAGATAATTGTCATAACGTATAGATCCGTGGATCAATTACTAGAAATAGATTTTATAAGCTGTCACCAATCTTTTTTATTTAGATGTAATTGATCATTTAATAGAATATATTCTATTTAAAGAGGAGTTTCAAGATTGATTTAGGTATCTTTAAATAGTATATTCTAGTCTATGAAATCAAAATTTAAGTTCGAAAATACAGATATATATGAAGAATGTTATAGCACCCTTCTAGTATTCATTCAAAAGATAGTATCAGTCTGATTTCAAGTTATCCAAACTTTAAAATATGTTTGAAATTTACCAAATAATTTAATATTAAAAATTTTTCTTAAATTACTCCAATATGTTTGTAATAATTTAAGAATATTTTTTACCTCAAGAATATTTAAAGAAACTATTTGTCATGTTTTGAAGAGGTTCGTTGTCAAGTTTATTTAATTTTGCTTCTAAAAATAAATATCTATAAACTAAGTTTATAATAAAAAAATATCCTTTAATCTATTGGTAAGATTTTCTGTTGAAAATTATCTTTCAATTTATTGGTAAATTTTTAAAAAATAATTTTAAAAAAAATTCATTAAGTTCTTCAATAGTTTTGACAAACTCAATTTACAATTTAAATTTTATAATAGTTTGGTAGGATTGAAAAATATTTTTTTGAAAACTCTTTTTTTAAATTTGAAAAAAAAATTAAAATAAACAAAAATTGTCATGCAATTATGCAATATATTTAATAAATCACAAAATAAGTATAAGAACATGCAATTAGATATTTAAAAAAAATCATGCAAATATATTAAACTCTTGCTAAAATAAATAAATTCAAAAAGACATCATGTAAAAATAAACTATTTTTCTTTTTCCTTTTATCACCAAATTCAAACAACTATTTAAAATAATAAATATTAAATTATAAATATAAAAATAATATATAAAAAAACAAAACAGATAAATAAATAATCAAACCAGAAAAATAAACAAAAAAAAGGATAAACTTGTGAAACGGGTAGGTTTGAAGTCAGGTGGACGTGCAGATCCTACATGGATTAAGCAGATCCTAACTTAGTTGAAAATGACATCATTTTACTTCTCTATAAAAGCCAAAAATCAGTTTCTATTTTCAAACTTGGTCAGTTCCTTCCTTCTCCAAACAAAATTTCCTCTGTACTCTCTCTAAGAATAGCCACCTAAAAACTTTTTTTCCCCAGTTTCTTGCCAAAAACTCAGGATCTGGTGTCAAAAAATTCAACCGATCATTGGGAACTTCAACCTAAACCTAGAAAGTCTAGAAACTGCCACCTAAAATTCCCTGGCCACCATGAAGCTTTGCTAGAAACTTTAAAACTTTAACCGAAAAATTCAAAGATTTAACCTAAATTGATACAAAAGCTTAGGAAAACCCAGATTTTTAAATCAACTCCAGAAATTCAAACAAAAAATGCTTAGAACCAACCCAAAACCAAAACAATGCTAAAACCAAATATGAAAACCAAAATCCAAAAGAGAAAATCCTTAACTCAAACTTAGAAATTAAAGCTCCAAATCCTAAAATTCCACAATCCAAACCGAAAATCAAAGCACTAATTTCCATAAAATTTTGACAAGTCTAGAAATCCTAATTTCCCTAAATTCAAAAATTTTAGAGATCAAAACCTAATTCTAGAAAAAAAAAATGAATTTTCAAAACAAGATCCAAACCCTAAAAAATTTTGTAGAGACCCCCTCTCAAATTCTAACCGTCCAGAATCCAATACCCCCAAAATTTTTTAACACCTAAATTGATAAGCAATTAGCTTTTTTCCCCCATTTTTGTGTAAAAAAATTCTTTTTTTTGTGTGTGTATTTTCTCTATTTATATGAATTGAATCCCTTTAATTCTGAAAATGATTATGATTTTTTTCTGCGATTAACTGTATGATTTTATTTAATTGATCTATAATCAAATCTAAGATCACAATCCTTCATTTTTTATTTTTCTGGTATCATTCTTGGACTTTTGACTTTTTAAATAAAATAAAAGTAAATCAAAATAATAATAACTAAATTAAATTAAAATTAAAATTTTTTTATTAGATTAAAGCTTCTTAATCGAGTCCAATTTATGACCGAAGCTCGTTTTTCGATTTCAAAAAAAATTTTAGAATAAAAAGGGTTCTCTACAATAAAAACTAAATAAATTTAACGTATGAGAGTCTACTTTTTCCTTATATCTTCCAATAGCATGCTCCATTAATCTGCAATCATTTGAATATATAAATGACTCATTCTTGCTCCTATGTTGATACTTTCAGCTTCATCAGAGAGACTGTGAAAAACCCGCCTAGAAACTATTTTTTTCATCTTCTAAAGGCCAAAACTTGCCATAAAATTAAAAACCAGTAGATAACCCACCTTTGATATGGTCTAAAACTAGAACTGGTATCAGTGACACCAACAAGAAACCTACAATCGCCAATCGAAGGGTCTAGAAAAGTGACCTCATCGAGTCCGTCAAAATTACAACTTTGTTCATTCTGCATTTGCAACTAATAGCAACTGTTGAATGCATATGAGACATTTCCCTTTGCTGCAATGCCATTACATGATCCCCCATAGTTGAGTGTGGTGCAATCACTAGTGTTGCAAGTGAGTTTCATGTGATTTGCCACATCAGCGAGATCCCTAGACGAGTTTGCAACACACCATCTAGCTAGGAGATAATGAACATTCCTAGCATTCTTTAACTTCTTGTTTCCCAAACCAAGGTGCATATTTGGCCTGGCCATCAAAGGAGAAAATCCCCCAGTGCCGTTCAAAGCTTCCTGGAAGAGTGCTCTTCGCTCCTTCATCAAGTAGACCAAAGAGATAACAATCCATGGGTGGAACACCCTGCCTAAAATGGGTTCTTTTGTTACGTATTACATGATTAATCAGGCCTTGGTTGAAAATCCTAGCAGCAGTGAATTTGCACCAACCTCTCCATCTGTAGGCCAGCCCACGTCCCCAATAACTACGGCTTCTGTCCATATCCAATTTTACTAAGGGCGACAACTAATGTGTCAAAATTTCCATCAAATGCATTGTAGTAAGTGTTGGTGCCATCTATAACAGGATGTGCAGTACCCTCAAAGAATCCATAGTCTTGTGGAAAATCTGAGTTCCAATAGAGGCTTAGAAATGGATAAATATTAACAACAAATGGGGAACCATTTGAGTTTAGGAAAGAAACAAGCTGAGTCATAACATGAGTCAGTTCTAGCCGAAATGGCCCTTGAGAAGGAACATTGGATTCATAGGCATCAGCATTACAAGGGACCACTAACTTTATGTATCCTAAAAGATTTGCTCTGGCCAAAGACTGCTGCAAATCAACCAAAAGCAGGGGCTACATAGGACTAAAATTGTCTAGTGTAACTTGTAAAAAAGGGTTCATTTCCTACAGCAGCATACCTATCATCACAGAAAGAATGAAATAATTTTAGAAGATGTGCAATAGTTTACTTGCACTAGCCCATAAGGATTTTACAGAAACAGGGCAACTTCGATTTTGCTACAATTCAGTGCTTCCAGAAATTCTAGGTAAATTTCAAACCAATAGATGCATGAGAAATACAGCTCAGGTGCTTCAGTAAAAGGGGAACATCAGCTGAAAATTCTTACTTAGTCTGTCAGGCCATTTTAGATTCTAATTGCAAGATTCAGAACTTGGCATTACATAAAGGCCAATAGAGGAAGTTAACTTGAGGTTCTTTTGTCTCATTAATCTCTTCTGAGGTTGAGATATCCATAGAAACAGTACAGCTCGTTTTTCTTTCTATGATCATTGGTGCAAAAGTAATCATTCAAGAATTAGTAAATATGGAGTAATATTGTCCAAACGATCATTTAAACAATCAAACTCATCCAAAGAATAGGCCAGTCCATCCTACCCAATGGAGAAGAGAAAAAAAAAAAAAAAAAAAGAAAGAAAGAGAGAAAACGAAGACCTCCTCCTTCCTGATCTTTATTTATCTTTCCTAAAGAAATGCCTATATTGACAAGAAATTTTAACTTCTACCGTCTCCACTATCTAAATAAAGGAAAGCTTTAGCTAATGCGCACCCGTTTTCCCTCAGCACTTGTTTCGAGTCTAAATCTACAATTACTTGAACAACGACCGCGATGACAAAGAATATACTTTAATCCAAATATCAAAATGGCAATAAGGATACAACTTGTCAAGGATGGATAAATTTTATATACAATCACATGAATGATGTTGTGTACTTTATAGCATGAGGAGTTGTGCAAGTAGCTTGCTATGGGGAATAACTACATATGAACTCTGGCATATCAATCCACAGCTTTCAGGGATAGAGTATACCGCAGGACTGTCTGCCGTAGCATAAACCTCTAAGAAATCCATACTGAGGATGCCACAAACATTAGATTGGTTAGACATAAATTCAAAGATGCAATTGCTAGACAATGCTAATCTATTTAAAATTTTCTAAGATTAACAAATTAAGATTCCTTTATCTGACAAATACAAGGATACCAATTTATTCAAAAAAAATTTAGCCTCCACCTAAAACTTTTTAAAGCATTTATCAGTTGAATTTATACAATCGGTTTCCCACAAATCAGCAGCCGTAGGGGAAGAGCTAAGAGTAGCCAACATCTCATTTGGTATCCCACCCATGACCTGGATCCCACTCACCATCAAAGCTCTTAGCACTAATGGGATCAGCTTCAAAAAGCTTCACTTTTTGTATGTTGTTGTCCTTCAACAGATCCACCACCATTGATAGCTTCAGCTTGTGGAATGACACCGTCCCCCAGTTCACCCCTATTGCCCATTCTGCCACTAAAACCAACCATGAAAACATCATCATCATTACACAAACAAATAATGATGATCCAATGATTCTTGTTCTTGGGGGTGTCATTTTTCTCCCCTGTGCACTCTTGCATTAATCTTTCATTTGCTCATTGGGGTTTGTTCTAATCCTAAATGAGAGTTCAAAGGGACAAAGAGGTATAGAAATGGGAAGTTAAGAGAGGGAACTGAGAACTACTCACCAACAACAATGGTTTGCAACTGAAAAGGGAGTAAAGTCTAAGCATCCGCTTGACGGCCCCTTATTTATTTTCAAAAATCATAACGCTTTTTTGAAAATAGATTTTTGTAAGGGCAAGCGAGCCCCTTATTTATTTTCAAAAATCATAGCACGAGCCCCTTATTTATTTTAAAAAATCATAGCACTTTTTTAAAATAGACTTTTGAAAGGGTTAAAAATGAAAGTTTATAGAAAATTATAAAAAAATTATAAAATTTTTTTAACAATTAGTGTAATAAAAAATTATTATTAAAAAATTATAAATTTTAAAATATAAAAAATTATTATTAAAAAATTATAAATTTTAAAATATAAAAAATTACTTTTATTATTTTGATATTAAAACAATCTTATAAAACTCTAATTAAATTAAGGTTAAAATAATAAATATAATTTTTTTATAAATTTAAAATTTATTATTTTTTAATTAATATTTTTTATATTGATTATTAAAATTTTAAAATAATTTTAACTAAAATGAATTTCTTAAAAAAGTTTCTCCATCTACTTGTAAGGATAAGTTTCTCTAACTAGTATATTAAATTTTGACTAAATTATATAGTGTTTAATACTACTTGTATAGTTTTAAGAAATTTCAATTCTTATATATTGATTGGACCTAATAGTTCTTTCAATCACCTTTCGTAATATCAAAAAATAAATATTTAATTAAAATCTCATAAAATTTTATTTGTTTCTAAGATCAAAATAGTAAAAGTAATTATTTTATTAATTTTAAAATTTATAATTTTTTAATAATAACTTTGTTATTATACCAATTCATAAAACTTTTTAATAAAATTTTGTTTGTAATTTTCATAAACTTTCACTTTTAACATTTTCTAAAATTTATTTTTGAAAAGTAATAATTTTTCAAAAATTCATTTTCCAAAAATATTATAATTTTTCAAACATAAAAAGATATTTAAATAATTTCACTCTAAAAAACTTTAAAAAAAAAAAGGTGGAATGTAAAGGAAAAAAAAATGATGGCGTATTTAGAAGTATCCTTAGTTTTTTTTTTTTTTTTTTAATTTTAGTAAGGTAACGTTTCAAATACCCTCAACTGGTCGTTTATGATGGTTTTGAAACTCCTGTTAATATACCAGAAGATAAAAAGCACCACTTTTTCAGTTTATTACAATATCTTGAAGTTTGAACACAAAATCGAATTTAAGACATGGGTGTTTGGTTTTTTGTTTAGCATGAAAACTTAGGTGAAAGATTATTCGATTTTGCATAACGCAAGGTCGTTCAGTTGTCCCAATGAAAACGAAAGCTGAATAAATATGTCAGACAAAGAGATAGAGTTTGGGGCCATTGATTTGAAATTCTACCTGAGAAGTGAGTACACGTAGATTGGCAGATGAAAAGCTAATGCTTTTTCAAAATTGCTGCTGCCCCATGTTTGTTCTTCTGCTTCACCTAAACTTTCTATCTAAATTGTCACAAAATCTGAAGACCTGTTTCTGTTCCCTCATTTCCTGGAGAATTCTCTCACATTGCAACAGCCTTTTTTTTTTTTTGTAGGATTGAAAAACTCAATCGGTTCATAACTTCTCTCTCTCTCTCTCTCTCTCTCTCTCTCTCTCTCTCTCTCTCTCTCTCTCTCTCTCTCTCTCTCTCTTTTATGCTCTCCAGTGTGATGCCTACTGTTATTTAAAAGAAAAAAAATTGAAAACTCTTAAGTCTTAACAGAGATAACAAGAAATATTTTGGCTCCAAGAAACGAAATTTCTTTTAGGAAAAGATGAATTTGAAAGATCAAACCATTAGTTTATAGTTCATAACAATCTTAAATTTTGTTATGCTAGCGAATTTTACACGAGTATGTCATTTACTTTTGTTATACTCTAATTATTTAATCTAAATTGTGTAAAGACGAAGAGTATGACATATAAATAGATAGATACAAGTAATGAATTATTCAAAGTTTTTAACTAGAACGGGGCATATGCTAAGTAACGAACACGATATAATTATTATATGATTATATAATATGATACTATTAATACATTTAAATATAATAATTAATCTATTTAAACCTAATATAGATCATTTATTTAGAGCGATTAACTTGTTTAAACAAAAAGATTAAGTTATTTTATGTATTTTAAATGTTAATAATCAAGAAAAGAGTTTAACAAGTTAGATGTGTTTTACTTTTTTAATGAACGGATTAGATATGTTGAGTATGTAATATGACTAATTAAATAAATGTGTACAAGTATGTTATATACATTATAACTAAGTGAGTCAGCTTGCATAAGATACGAATATTTTTGTATCATATAAATGTGTTAATATGACATAAATATTATGCAAAAACTTAAATTTACTTGATTTAATATCGTATTTATATTATATTAATGGGATATGTCCGAAATTATTAAGTCTACTTTATTTTTATATTTGATTAGTTAATTATAAAATTATAATAAAAATAATTATAAATGATTATATTTTTAAATATAATATGTATGTCTAATTTTTATGTGATAAACAAATGTTATTTAAATGAAGCAAAAAGATGACATAAAAAAATAATTTCTTTCTTTAATTAAAGTTAAGTTCCTTAGAGCTAAAAATTGCTAATGTATACCAATCATGTCTTGAATTTTTTTTTTCTAACTCTATTTTCCCTAAAATTATATGGAAGTGGCTTAATAGTATTCATTTCTTTTTAAAGATTAATATATTAAAAAATCTCCTATTTCTTGTTACATTTCTTTAATTATTGGAAAAAGAATTCCTCATATGATATTATATGTATTTTTTGGTACATAAATTTATAAGTTTGGGTTTGTACTTAATCTTCTATACTTAATGTGTTTTTATTAGAAAACTTAATTGATTACTTTCTATTTTTTTCATTTACATTGTAATCATATTTATGTTGTATTTATTTTATATTGTTAGACTAACAAAGTCATTATATATTAAATTATATTAATTAAGGTCAATTAATGAATAATTATAATGATGCCATATTGTGACATACCCAATCATGTAGTATGTTTTTCATTAGGTGTAATCCTAATATAATTTTATGTTTGGATCTATAATAGGATATGCCAATTTTAACTAATGTATTAAGGGAGGTCACTTCTCTCATGCTATATACAAGAGACCACCCCATTTGGTTTTATAATAAAACTTCAATTTCAAGTAAAGAGCAATTCTCTCTCTTGTTTCTTTGTGTGTAGTCTCTGTTTGAACATTCAAATGAGGCATCAGAAAGAACATGATGACGAAATGGATTTTATGGACTTTGATAATGCTGGTTTTGAGCTATTCCTCCCATCTAGGTTAGTTGTAATTTTGGTTTATGTTGATGTTAGTGACTTAGTGAGGTTTCGCTCAAATCTATCAATTGGTATCAGAACCAAACTTATCCAAAGAGTCACTAACCACTTGCGCTTATGTTGTTGCTACCATTAAAGCTTGGTTTTGAGCTTTTGGTTTTTGGGGCCAAATTTAATCATTAAATTTTAGGGCCATTAATTTAATTAGTGTTGGTCATATGGTTTGGCACAGTTCTTGGTGAAATTATTTTGGTAATTTTGTTAATTAAATTGAGAAAATGTATTTATTTAATTTTGTATCATTTTAAATTAAATTGAAACAATTTTGAATTTTAATTCAATCAGGGCCTTTTAGATGAGAGACCAAAGTTTATAAGGATAGACCATGAAAGATATAGATGAAAATAATAAGAAATGATACGAGGGTCAAAGAAATAAATGAAAAGGTTGTTCTTGTTAAAAATGAGTAGCGTAAGAAAATTCAAAACTACGACCTAATATATATATATATATATATATATATATATATTTACCTTTCACACAACCAATCTCAGAGTTATAGGATAAAGGTTTAGTTTGTTATTATTGTTGTTGTTAGGCCATTTAGTTGTAGGTAATTCGGTTGGAATTAAAATTTTGATATTTTAATTTTGGCCTAATTTTGTTGAAATTAAAATTTAAGCCTAATTTAATTGATTTGGGCAATTTTGCTTATGGCCATTTTGATTAATATTTTTGTAAATATTTTGGTCATAAATTAATGCTCCATTTGGCAAAATATTATGCCTAATTTGGGTTTTTTTCATTTATCCCAATTTCAAGAATTAAAATTTACACTTTCCATTTACAATTCACCCATTCCATTTACAATTCATTTAACTTTGTAAAAACCTCTTTAATTGGTAAAATTATCTTATTATTTGAATATTCACTAAATGAAATCAATTGATTTTGTCAGACCTAATTTTTGTATATGCTTCCAATAATTGAATATTTTTGTTGTAGTTAAATTTTGGTCTGACAATTTTGTAAATATTCTTAAATTACACAAATAATTAATCAGATTGAGTAGTGACCACCTGTCATAGGAACAATCATAAGAATTTTTAAGATTTTCTAGTAATTTATTCTAAAATCATAATAACGTAATTTTTGTGGTAGTTGCAACATTTACCGAGATCCTAATTGGTGATAAGACATTTCTTGTTAGATTAATTATTACCTTCAAGGACGTTTGAGAAAAAAAAAGATCTTGGTTGTGATATAATGTGATTTAACTAACCTGTTGTTAGTAAGTCATTTCAAATTTATAATCAAACAATTCTATATTATCCTTTGTAGTATGTTCCAAAAATTTTTGAATTTTGAAATTAATAGAATTACTTTTATGGTTTGATTCTATTTGACATGTTTACTATTATTTGAGTTATTCTATGAAGCTTCTAATTCTAGTTTCATCTTTACAACTATCATCTAATAGGATCAATTTTGGTAAATGATATGTATCATTCTTTATGGTTTTAGGCATAATTTAGGAAATAGCATTGGGAGTAGATTACTTTCTATACACACTTTTGAGAGCACGATTAAGGACAAAAAAAGATAGTGTGCATTCTAAAAACACTTTAATAAGTATTATCGAATGATAACGAGGTATACCATTAATGTATGTATCAGATAGAATGTTCTCTATATTGATAATTATGGAAGCCATTAAGAGTTAGTTTATAAAGTTCCATAATATTGAAATATCAAAGCACATAAGGTTGTTTACCATTGCCATATTGATAAGGTACGAGGTTTTTGTGAGGTTTTTGTGAGCACATTTTGAAAATAACAAACTATTTCAACAAGCTTAGGGGATTGAATGTTGAAATAACGGACCAGTTCCCCCCAAAGCAAACTTCTGAATTGTTTCTTTTAAAAGTAATGATTTGGATTCCATTATAATGCACAGAAGGGAACATGTGGTTTAAATATTATGAGTGCTATTATAATTTAAGAGAGAGAGAGATATGGTAAACTAGTGACTCTTATTATGCCCTCTTGATGAGATAGGTCAACACTATTGTTAAATGGAATATTATTGAAAGAGGTTCGAATACAAGATCATTTAAGAAAAAGAAACTTATTAAGCTCGTTTCTAACTTCGATTCCATGAATGGCTCTGAATTATGAATATTAAATAAAGATATTTTATATTTTATATTTTTTCATATTTTCAACAAATATTGCATTTTTATCTTAGAAACATTATCTTTTTCAATAAAAACTATGTTTTCTGTTTTAGAAATATCATTTTTATTGAATTCTGAAAAATATATTTTTTCATGTTTTTAATAAAAATTGTATTTTTATTTTAGAAACGTCATCTTTTCAACAAAAATTATATTTTCTATCTTAGAAATGTTATCTTTCAACAAAGATTGTGTTTTTTATCTTAAAAATATCATCTTTGTTGAATTCTGAAAAATATTTTTTTGCATATTCTTAGCAAAGATGCGTTTTCTATTTTAGAAATATTGTCTTTATTGAATTATAAAAAATATTATTTTCATATTTTTAACAAAAAACGTGTTTTTTATCTTAAAAATATTATTAGTTTCAAATGATCAATTGCTACGGTTTATAAATGACTACGTTTCCATAACAATAAAGCAATCATTAATATAAAGAAATATAAATATAAATTTAGTTTTATCAATTACTACGTTTTTATATACAAAATGTAGTTAAAAGCAAAATAAATATTATATTATATTATACTGACTTTACCAACAATAACTATATTTTTATATAAAAAAAGTTATGTTTTATTGATTATTATGTTTTCATATTAAAAAATACCGTTGATATTAAAAATATAAAATTTATGTTGTTATTTTTTTTTACGATTAACTACATTTCATATGTTAAAAATGTATTACTTTTGAAACTAGAAAAAAGATTCAAAATTCTAATTTTGAAACAATCTACTATATTTTTCTTTAAAAAAAAAATTGTTTTTGTTATAATTAATTTTTTCATAACATATTATAATATATTACTACATTTCTAAAATAACAACATTGTATAAATGCAAATTTTTTATTTATTAAAATTCTATTTTATACATCATTTAACTACATTATAATTCAAAAGCATTATTTTTCTAAAACTTTATAAATTGAATACAAATATTTAAATTTATAAAAATTCAAATGCACATGATCATTGCTAGGTGTCTAATCATAGGCTAACAATGCACTTTTGCCCAATCATGTGATTAGAAATGCAACTTTGTGTGTTAAAATTGATCTCGATTTATTATACAATTACGTTGATTTTTAAGGGTAAAATAAATCATAAAATATTATCATTGAGTTAAAAAAATTGGACAAATTTTACATTTCACTAAGAATTTTAAAAAACCTTAAAGAGATGTGGGTTTTTGATTCAAAACTATCATCCTCCCTTTTTTGACACTCAGAGGCAAATCTAAAGGGGGTTGGCAAGGCCTTGGCCCTTTTTTGGTTCCTCAAAATCTTTATAGGAAAAGTATAATTTCATTCAAAAAATGGTAAAATCAAAATTTGCCCCCGTCAAAAATTAATAATTTAGCCATTCTTTTAAGAACAATTATAATGATATGGTAAATTTCATAAGTTAATAAAATGTTTACTTACAAATGCAATAAATGATTTTATTTTTTTCTTTTTCAATAAAAAAGTTTACTCTTTTTAATGTAATCATTATTATTTCATTGAATTTTTTTATTTCTTAAAATGAAAAAAATTTTTCAATTAATTCTTTATTTTTTTAAAAAAATTATTAGTTAGATATTAATTGTTCTTTAAATATTCAACAAATTTCTTTTAATTGTAAAAAGAAATTTATACTTTTTTTATTTAACTACATTATTATTATTATTATTATTATTAACATTAATTTTCTTTATTAGATTTTTATCAATTCACCTTATTTTTATAGCGGTCACTCCAAAGTAAAAAAACCTAGTTTCACCTTTGTTGACATTGTTGGGACTCTTAGAAATTTGAGAAATTAGATTTTGTAAACTACATTAAAAAAATCACATTATGAAAAGTTAGATTTCGATCAATAATCTAACTTCCTTCGAACCAAACGTACCCTAAGAGTTCAATTGAATGTAGTTAAGATATTGATTAACTAAATTTTGCCATTTGACTAAATTTCATCACTTCATGAGTTCAATTGAGTTGAAATAGAAAATTATAAGTTTGATTGATTGTAATAAAATGTTAAAAACTTAAATAATTGTCGAATTATGTCGAAAATACTTTTGAATTATATGTTTAATTGATTGCAATAAAATGTTAAAAGCTTAAATGATTATTAAATTATAATTCAAAAGTATTTTCAATCATTTAGCTTTCTTTTTACTAAATTGTTGGATAGTAAAAACTTAAAGAAAAGTAAAATCATAATTGAGAGTTCAATACTCTACTAACATACCACGCAACTTTTGATTTTTATGAGTTAATATTTGATGTATTGATAATGAATAAGTATTATTCCTTACATCCCAATTTCTTTATTCATTTTTTCTTTTTGGGATATGCCAAAATTATGTTCTTTTTATTTTTTGAACATTTAAACTCTTACATTTTATATTTTAAAAATTTTTTTATGATTTTTTATTTTTTAACATAAAAAATCATAAAAATTTAATTTAATAAAAAATTAAATTTTAATATTAAATTAATTAAAATAAAAATTTTTTTCTTAGACTCCATGAAGGTCAATAATACACAAACAATTTGAGATGAAAAAAAATATATATATTATCAATCAATCATAAGACTACACCTCATCAATAAATAAAACAAAAATTAGTCAAATTTTTTAAATAAATATTAATATATTTATTTAAATTTAATCAATTACTAAAAATAATTTATTTTTAAACATCCAAGTACTTTTAATTTTACTTTTAAAATCAAAACTAAACTGTTAGGATATAAATTATAATGCCATATTATTAGTTAGTCAAGGTGGCTTTCTTCAAAGGTCTTAGTCACTGCAACGTTTTTAGACGTTATTGTTGTTCACAGAAAACATGGCCATCTTCAAGTCATGGTTTACTTTAGAAAGAAAAGAAATGGGTATCTTTGACTTGCGTTGTAGCCGAACTTTCCCTAGCAATCACCAAGAAACCCATCTGCAGTAACCTTGCCAATCCGCGTTCATAAAAGATTGACTTAGAGGAACATTAAAAATAATTTTTTTATGTTTTATAATATATTTTAAATAGTAAGTTATAATTTAATTTAATTTAATTTTTATTATTTAAGTTAAGAGTATTAATTAATATATTATTTTTAAGGCTTGAAAATATTAAAATTAATTTAATTTTGTTAAAATTAGTTGAAATATAATATAACACATGAGTTGTTTGTTAATAAATCAATATTCTACAAATGATAATTAATTTATGTTTTAAAAATATTATTATATTAATATTAATAGTAACATATATTAAAATTCACATAAAATTTAAAAATGAAAACAAAATTTTATATCAATTTAAAAATACAGATCAAACCTGATTCACAGACTATTTTTTTTCTTTATTGGGGCATATAGAATATTCAAATTATGGTAAAGAATAAAAAAGTTTGAAATTACTATGACTCTTAACTAACATGAACTTAAAAAAAAAAAATCACCACTAAACCAAAATTTGATCAATAACACGAGAAATGATCAAATATATTAATAATACAGTTTTTTTAATTTCACAAAATTAATAAGATATATCAACCTCTTAAAATATATTCAAAAATTAATTCAAAAATAAAAAAATATATAAAATTTTTAATCTCACTTATAAAATTAGAAAGCTCCATTAATATATAAATAATTTCTCCGATAACCAAAGCAACCATGGACCGGTCAATGGACCCTTTTACTTTTCTGACCAACCGTCCGGACCCTTTTACTTTTCTCACGTTTACTTTGGCGGACCCATTTCCACGATTGACCATTCAAAGTCAACTTTCCACGTTGAAGGCGATTATCCTTCCTCATTTTCTTTTTACATGTGCAGAATTGAGTTCTTCTTATCCGAAAAAAAGCATAGAAACAGTTTTCGTTCTCTCTTTCTCAAAGGTTTTTTTTTTTTTTTTCTTGTGTTTGTATATTGGAACTAGAACTAGTTTAACCTGAAACTTGTTTTATAGCAACTACCAACACTTGCTTATTTGAAAAATCTGCCTTGGTTTTGATCCTTGAAATTTCATTTAAAAAGAATTCTAAGGGAAGCTGGAGGCTAAGCGATGGCTATTAGACGGAATACTGGTTTTGCCGCTGCATTTCTAACAACTTTGCTCATCTCAGCATCATCATTTTTTGTCAACGCAGATCGCGTCGACTATCCATCAGCTGCTTATCCTCCCAACTCTTGGATTAACGTCCCTGTGTTTGACTTTGGCTTCTGGGATTCAGCAGGTATTAGCCCCATCCTTATCACTGGAACTTTTGTCTGCGGCTTCCACTGCTCCAATTTACAAGGCAATTGCCTTTTTGCCATTTCCATCTTCCAAATCAATACTTTTGCTGCCAATTCTAATTCTAGCCCCTCTACAAAAATAGTGTGGTCAGCAAACCGAAACAATCCTGTTAAATTTAGAGCTTCACTGCAACTCTCTGAAGAAGGGGATTTGATGCTTCAAGATCTTGATGGCACTCTAGTTTGGAACACAAACACCACAGGGAAATTTGTTTCAGGATTAAACTTAACTGAAAAAGGAAACCTTGTGCTTTATGGCAGAAACAATGAGATGGTCTGGCAGTCTTTTGATCACCCGACAGACACATTAGTTCCTGGGCAGGCACTAATTTCTGGGCAAAAACTGACCGCGAGTGTGTCAACAACAAATTCAAGTGCAGGTTTATACTCATTAGCTCTTATAAATGATAGTTTGATTGCTTTCCTTGAACCAGATGCTCAACAAGTCTATTTTGGACCCTTGAAAGTGGAAGCACATGAATCAGGGCAACACAAAGTCGTGTATATGAATGGTAGATTTGATCGTTTTGTGCTTTCTCCTGCATCTGCATCACAGTTCATTCAACTAGGCAGTGATGGACATTTGAGGGCTTATCAATTGAAAGAATCAAAATGGGAGCAAGTGTCTGATCTTTTGATTAACTACACTGGAGCATGTGGTTCGCCCTTGGTGTGTGGAGAATATGGCGTTTGTTCAGATGGGTATTGCAGTTGTCCAAAAGCAGAGAGCAATGCGGCTGTAGTTTACTTTAGGCAGGTATCTGAAAACCATCCTGATCTCGGATGTAAAGAAACTATATCTGTTTCTTGCAAGCCTTCTGATTATCATAGCCATAGCTTACTTGAGCTTAAGGACTTTGATTACTTCTATTTCGTACCCCATATTGAGAATGCAAATAGACAAAAATGCAAGGAAGCTTGTTTGAAGAATTGTTCATGCAAAGCTGCTATACATCGACAACAAATAAATTCTTCTGTTGGGTATTGTTTTCTTCTGTCTAAAATCTTTTCCTTCAAACGAAATGTTGATAATCTGCATGATTATAACAGTTTTTCATATATAAAAGTGCAAAATCCTCCAATATTCAGAGCGTATAGGCCTAGTAAAGGACACATGAAGGCTATACTTGGCTCAACCCTTGGACCAATTCTTTTTATCCTACTTGTGGTAGTTGGTATGTTCTCCTTATGGCGGAATAAAAATGATTCAAAAGATGACAAGAAGGAGCCCCAAAAGTATGGAAGATTAAGATTCACTAGATTCTCCTATGACTACTTGTGCTCCATGACAGAGAATTTTAGTGTGAAGCTTGGTGAAGGAGGTTTTGGTTCTGTTTATTATGGGAGCCTACCTAATAGCACTAAGATAGCAGTGAAGCGTCTTGATGGCACTGATCGTGTGAAGAAGTCATTTTTAGCTGAAGTTGAGACATTAGGAAGTGTTCATCACATCAATTTGGTGTCACTAATTGGATTTTGTGCTGAAAAATCCCATCCGCTTCTAGTTTATGAGTACTTGCAGAATGGTTCACTTGATGGATGGATCTTTAGCAGAAACCCAGTGTGTACTCTTAGTTGGAAATTGAGGGAAAAGATTATACATGATGTGGCAAAAGGATTAGCCTATCTTCATGATGGTTGCGATCAGAAAATATTACACTTGGATATTAAACCTCAAAACATCCTTCTTGATGAAAATTTCAATGCTCGCCTTGCGGATTTCGGGTTGTCCAAACTGATTGACAGGGACCAAAATCAAGTCCTTACGACAATGAGAGGCACGCCAGGTTACATGGCTCCTGAATGGTCGAGTGCTACCATCACAGAAAAAGTAGATGTTTACAGCTTTGGCGTTGTGATCTTGGAAATCTTATGCGGTCGAAGAAATATAGATAGATCTCAACCAGAAGAAGAGATGCACTTATTAAGACTTTTTACGAGGAAGGTAGAGGAGGGGAAACTTTTGGAACTGGTCGATAAATTCAGTGAAGACATGCAGTCAAATGGAGCAGAAGTTGTAAAGATGATGAGGATTGCGGCATGGTGTTTGCAACCTGATTATAATAGGAGGCCTTCCATGTCGAAAGTGTTACTTGCTTTTGCAGGTTATTCGATTGTCGAAGACAACTTGAGTTACGATTTTCTAAATTTGCAAGCACCTAGAGCAATCGCAACTCCAAGTAACAGAGCCGGTACCACTACACTGGCATTACCCTCGATGTTATCAGGTCCTAGGTGAACAAAATTTTAAGGGAATTTTTAAGCAAACAGTTATTCAATATAGAATGTAAGAACAACCAAAATAGTGGTGGCATGAACTCGACGCTTAACTCAATTAGTGTATACTGCCTTTAAAGTAACGTCTAGCAGATATAGGTTTTAAATTTTAATATCTACAATCATTTCTCTTCTCTCAAGAGTACAATCTCTTTTGTAAAAAAAAATAATGATTGTGGCATTCACTCTAGATCTAATTTGCTTTTCACGGATATGTTTGCTTTGGTGCAATTGTACTTCTCAACAGAAGCCCAGATCAAGCTCCATATTGTTTATTGTGCAGGCAAAATGCCCTGCTGCAGTTTGTTCGGGGTTTCCTGATGTCATAGTCTACAGTGTCACTACTGCTTTACTTTATAAATACACGTTTTTTTGTTCAAGAAGGAAAAATGGAAAGCGAATGAAGCGATCATGAAATGACGGGAATTCCACTACAACATAGCAAATATTTACTTAGGTGCATCCATCTTTCTTAAGCAGGTTTTCGTTAAGACTGAGCAAGTAATTAAGGTCCTGTCTGATGGATAATTTTTTTTTTTCTTTTTAACCCATCATAGGTCCAAAGTATCTGCCGTAGACGGTATAAGAGTATCGAGAAGTATAGTCTAGCTTGGTGTCAACCCAATTCTCGGGGTATTCCGATCCCTAGCTACTAATGGTACGTTTGATCGAAGGGAATGGCTATTCCATTTCCACCTTCTTCATAGCGTAAAGCTTTTCAAAAGTTTGGTTCATAGAAGAGGTATTCTACAAAATGTCTATTCTTCAAAAATACGGAATGCACATTCTGAACTCTCCTTTAATAATGGCAATTCTAGATGGCAAGGAATAAGTAGCATTTTCAGATTTTCCATCATTTTTCGACCAAAATTGGTGTTCTTCTTGCAAAAGATCAGATTCAAGTATGATAAATGCAATCTAAATTTTTAATTAAAAAAAAGCCCATTAAATTTATCCCTTCTTCTGAAAAAAAAATTCCCAAGCTCAATTTTTCCAAAAAAAAAAAAAAACAGAGTAAAATTCTCCATATATAATTAGCACTCACAACTAATCTATTCCCAGAAATCGAAAACCTAAATCCCAACACACCAAAACCCACCCAAATACAACCATAAAAACCCATTCCTATACTTGAAACTCAAACAAAATCGGATATACTTTCTAATAAACATGCAATCATATCTGAAAATAACAACGAAAATAAAGTAATTTGTGCTTGGGGGTTCAAGATGAAAGAAAAGAAACAATTTCGATTGCAAGGAAGAGGAAAAGATAAGAGAAAGCAGAATCAGCAAGTTGTAAAAGAAATAGGGGTTCAAGATGGAAGAAAGGAAACATGTGTAGCTATAGCTACAATCGCAAATTGCATGCTATTGGCGAAGGTGAGATTTTGTGAAAGAGGACGGAAACGGAGGGGCGTTCCTCTTCAAGAAAAAAACAAAAGAAAAAGAAAAGAAAAAGTAATGGAAAGAAGATATATATATATATATATATATATATATATATATTATACTTAAAAAATTTTCAATAAAAAATATTATTTTTTAAAAAATTAAAAAATTATGAAAATATTTATAATGAAATTATTTTTATATAGTATTGAAATTAATAACGGAAAGGAAAAGAAAGGAAAGTTTATTGTTTTGTTTGGATATTTAAAACAAATAATGGAAAAGAAAGGAAATTATTAATAATAAACTTTGTTTGGTTAAATTGTGAAAAAGAAAGGAAAGAAGATATTATATTATATTGCTCTAATTATATCCTTTTTAAAATAAAATATTTTTCTATCATGTGAATAATTTTGATATTAATTATTTTAAAAAAATTTTAAAATTAATAAAAATAATTTTAATTAAAAAGAATATTTTTAATAATTAATTAATAAAAATATATATGTTTAGAATTATTTTTATACTACAATATTTTTTTCAAACTTAATCCATAAATGAGAAAATTAAAAATTTAAATATTTATTATTAAGATAAAATTAACAATAAATTTGTTTAAGTATTAGTGTTTTCCTATCATTGTATATGTTCTTTTATTTTTATTATTTAGAATTTGTAAAGTCATAACAAAATAAAAAAAAAAATTAAAACCTAAGCATAAATTAAAAATATATAAAATTTGAAGTTATTAATAAAAAAGATTGAGGACTGGGTTGTAAAAGATTTAAAGGTGGCATCAATGGTTAAACTTGAATATTATAATAATATTTTTTTAAAATTGATAAAATATAATAGGGACATAAAAGTTATTCTATATTTAAAAATTTTTAATCTTTTCTTTCCTCCTTGTTTACCCAAATTTAGGATAATGAAAAATGGAAACTTTTGAGGGAAAAGAAGGGATACTCAATTTCCTTTTCTTTCTTTTATTAAAATGAAAATGATAAACCAAAGGAAAAATTTTTTTATTTTCATTGCTTTTCTTCCCTTTCCTTTCCCTTCCCTTCCTTTTCCTCACATTCCCTTGATCCAAATATGGCAAAGGGTAAAATGATATTTCGTAAGAAAATAAAATTATATATATGTTGCATTTTTACATTTTAAATGTTAATTTAAATAAGGATAAAATGGTATTTACAAACTTATTCTTTCCTTAGTCTTTAGCAATAAATTATCCAACCAAATAATTTAATCATATTCCTACATTATTTTATTCCATGAACCAAACAACGAAATATTTATTCCTTCCCTTTTTTATTTTCACAGAATAATTAATCAATACCTTCTTTATTCTATTCTATAAACTAAATATGTTATAATTAAGTTTAAATTATATAAATGTTGTGAGGCATAAGAAGATATTATAGTTTTTCTTTTAAAAAATTAAGAGTAGAATTTAGAGTTAAATCTTAACCTTGTAAGTTGATATCATGAGCAACACATAGTTGTCATCATGGAATCGTAATTGGATATATTCATATATTAGAATTAAGATCGATTTTTAAAGTTGCAATTTTTTTTTTAAAGAAGTTGATTTGAAAAATTAGGTAAAACATATAAGAGAAATCAAAATTCCTAAGTTTGCCTAGTATAATTGAACCTTTACTCTCTTTTTTTATCTTGAATCTTGATCAAGATACTTGGATTATAGTTTCTTTCTCACTTAATGCCATCGCACATATTTGTATGTCTCATACTCTTGTGCATGTATTTAAAGACATTCAAGTGGAACCATAGTCTTGGATGGTTTATTGACCGTTGAGCATAATGCACATGACAATTTATATTGTATCATTCATGATAGTAAAACATTTTTTAGAAAAATAAATTAAAAGCAAAGAATTCAAATTGAAATTAAATGTTTAACATTTAACAAATTTTATGTGATGTAACCCTAGCAAGAGTACATGATATATAACATAAAGGTTTCTAATTTATATGATATGGTATTATGCAAGATGCTAGAGTCTTAATAACAATCAAACTCTATATGTTATGTAAAATTACAAAAATACTCTTATGTCTAAATGGCATAAATTTAACATAATAACAATATTACATTATTACGACATACTATTGTGACCTTACAACCTTAATTTAAGCTTGAAAACATGTATATTTAAGTCTATATGACAAGAAGTTTGTGGGTGAGCCTCATGTTTTGAGACATGCTTAAAAATTCATATAGTTACCTTAGTTGTTGATGATAATTGGATTTTTGCGAATATTAGACTCAATTAGGGTTTTCGGATCAAATTGATTGTTGGGCAAAGTTTTGCTTAGAATATAACTTTTTAAATCAAAGTTGAATTGTTGTTTTATTAATCATTTTGGTTCTATCTCCTTCTACAAAGAAGATAATAGAATTAGGAGAAACAAAACCAGAATTAAAAAAAATTCTTTTTTCTAGTCATTTGGCTTATTCTTGATTCAATAGAATCACTTCTTTATTTTCTTTTATTTCCATTGATAAAAACTATTTCAACTTGTTTCTCCATTTCAATTTTTTTATCTATTCCAATTTCAACATCATCTATAAACTCATTTTCAAAAAAATATTACAGAAAGAGATTTAATAATAACATTAGTATTCAATTTAAGAAGGCTATATACTTTTGAATTCCATGCGTAACCAACAAAAGTGCTTTTAATATCTCTAGGTCTAAGTTTTGTTTTATGAGATTGGGTACTTTATAAGAAGCAATGCTCCCTCAGCCCTTTGAAATAATTGAAAATTGATTTTCAGTCATGATTCCAAAGTTCATGTGGTAATTTTAAGGATTTTTTTGAAAGAATTCTATTACGTATGTGACATATTGTTAGAAGTGTTTCTCCCAAAATTTTTACAATATTCAATAGCATACTATTTACTTATCAGCTAAAGTTCTATTTTTCTCTTGGTTAAGCCATTTTATTAGGGGGCATAAGGGTTTATCTTTTAATGAACAATTCCATTTTCTTTACATAAATGAGAAAATGATTTTGGAAAATATTTCTATCCCTTATCAGTTTGAAGAAATTTGATTTTTTTTTCTCCATTTGTTTTGCAACAACTGATTTGTATTCTTTAAATTTATCAAAAACTTTATCTTTTGGTCTCATTAGATACACATAAGTATAATGAGAACTATCATATATATATATTATATATTTATTTAATACTAAATTTAAACATGCTATCATTCTAATATCCATTTCCAATTAATACACCATTCTTTAACATTATAACTTTATCAGACTTCAGTATAATCTTAAAGCCTTTCTTACATAAGATTGTATGTACAATTTTCTTTCTAATTTTACAAACATGAAAAAACATTAAATAACATTATTTTATGTCTTGTAGTGAATTTTAATTCATCTATTCCTTTTCCAATTACATTGGTAGGAACATGATTTCCCATAAAGATTTTTTTGGTTTCTTGCATCTTTATAGGTTTTAAACTACTTTTTATTGTTATAAACATAAATTGTCGCTCTAAAATCCAGTCACCAATCTGATGATTTATTCGCAACAGCTATATGAACATTAGTGATCATTCTAATTTGCATATCAATCACTATTGCAAAAAATTCTAACTTCTTATTCATCCAAATTAGCCTTGTTCTCAAAATTATAACCAAATTTGATTCTAGCACATTTGAATCTGCAATCTCTAATAAAATGTCATTTCTTTCCATATTGAAAATATGTTTTATTTTTATTAAATTTGCATTTCTTGAATCCCTTTTTCTTAACTTCAAAATTATCCTGAGGTTTTTAAAAGATTAGTGAGTTTTTTAGTGTCGTAATGGTTTTGAGGATCACTAGATGAATTTGAAAATAAAAGAAATGGAGTTGCCACCAAACTCTTTTGGCTAGGTGTGATTGGCCACCTATTAAAACTTACCTTTTCAATAAAATTTAAAATTAATTAAAATTTATTACAAAGATAATTTTTCGGTCTGTAAAAATAGCTTAGCTTTGGGAGTCGGTTATACTTGGAGAAAAAGTAGCACCCCTAAAGAGCCCGTTTAAAATGGTACCAATTAATTATATGCTATCTTTTAATATTGACTAAAATGGTCTTAATTTTGGTATTTAAAAATTAATTTCTTTAATTTTCTTTGAAAACCTATTTTTATTTTTTAGCAAGCTTGAAAAATAAATAAGAACCTTATATTGAAAAATTCCTAAAAATATTGTATTACTCTAGCGATATTAAAATGAACTATCTCACCTAAAAAAATTTTAAGAATCGTTACTCGAAATTTTTAAAAATCCTATCATCGGTAGTTCATATTTATTTTCAATGTTTATTTTTGAAAAAATGTAAAATATAATATCTATGAATAGCATAGAAAATAGTATTTTCTAAGACTTATTTCTAAAAAATGAGAAATCTTTATCGAAAATTGATCTATATTCTCAATATGTTGTTGGCATTTTAGATAAATTTTCTTGCCTAAAGATTTCTAATGAATCACTATTCAGATTTCGTTAGAATCTAATCCTAGGAGATTTTTTGTTTGTTTTTTAAAAAAATTAAAAATCATGTAATAATATAATTATCCACAAATACATTTATTTCTTAAAAACATTCTCCTTTTTGTAAACAAAAACTATTCAATTTAAAGAAAATGATTATAAAATGAAAATTTTCATATTGAAAAGAAACTTTTAAATATTTCAATACTTTGACAATTTCTAGAAGGCTTTTCTCACCTAAAAAATTATCAGGAATCATTACTCAAACTTCTCGAAGTCCTATCATCAAAATTTTCATTTAAAATCATGTAATAATATCATTATTTATAAAAAAAATTTTATTAAAAAGTGTATATTTTCATATAAAATTACTCTAATGGAGAATAATTAAAATCTTTCATATTGAAAAGAGGCTTCTAAATATTTCAATACTTTGGTAATTTTTAAAAATCTTTTCTCACCTAAGGAACTCTTGAGAATCTCTACCAAGACTTTCTGAGATCCCATTATTGGAAAATTTTATTTCATTTAAAATTATGCAATGCGAACAATCATGCATAAAAAATATTGATTATGCTTTAATCATATTTACTTATCTTTCAATTATCACTAACACTTTTGGAAAGAACAAAGTAAATAAAAAATGTTATTGAAAATTTCCCTACATACCCCGATACTTTAACGGTATTTTAGAAAAATCTTCTCACCTAAGAATTTTTTGAGAATCTCTACTTGGACTTCCTTAGAATCTCATCATCGAAAAATTTTATTCACTCTGTTCTTTTTTACTTAGTTACTTATATTTTTTTTGTTCTAATTTTTAAACTTTAATTATATCAATTTATTATTAGAAGAAGTCCTTATACATTATTATTAGCATCTATCAAAATTTTAGAAAAAATGAAAAATAAAAATTTTTTATTGAATATTTTCCTAAATACACTATTACTTTGGTAGTATTTTTAGAAAAATATTCTCACCTAGACATTTTAGAGAATCACTACTCGAATTTCTTTAAAATATCATCATCAAAAAATTTTATTCAATTTATTATTATTAATAAATGAAGAACAATTTTATATTTAAAACAAATTAAGGTACAAAAACTAAATCGTATAAAAATCAAAGTGAACATGGAAATTTAACTAAACTAGCAATGAAAGGAAAATGCATGGGATTCAAATTATAATCATATTTGAAACAACATTAGAGAAATAAAAATGGTGATATAAAACATACATGAAAATAAGCTTTATTGTAAAAATTTCAGCATCTTTTCAAAACTTTATAAAGTTGTAAACAATCCGAAAAGAAGAACATTATCTTTTCCTTTTATATGTGCTATAGAGAAGGAGTACTTTGAAAACCATTGAGAGATTTTGAACAATTGTACATTTGGTATCTGCTTTTTCTGAAATTAAGTATCTGATCAAAGGCTAACATATCTAGTTTTACTAGAAAGTGACATCTAATGAGGTGAAATTCAAATATTTAGATTTTTTACTTTACAGCTAAAATCTCTTTTAGTATAGAGTGATAATGAATTTTTGAATCTTTAAATATACCACTTTTGTAATCATATATCTGTTTAGTTTTATCTTTTTTTTCGATAAGGATTGCCAACCAAAATTTGTTGCTTACATCTGTCTGTAAATTTTTTTTGTCATTTGAAGAAATCTTTAAAGTTGAAAGTGACTATGACTTTATCTTCAGCATCTGTGCTGACTTTGTCTGCTTTTGAGACCACTTGGGTGGTCTTTTTTTTTCAACACCTTTCTGAGAAGATGGGTAATTTGGGTAAGATATGAGATAAATTCACTCATGTAGTTGATTACACCAAGAAATTATTGCACTTGCTTTTTGGAGAGATTTCGTCAAAAAAATTTTTAAGTGTCTTAGCAATATTTGGTTAAGCAATGTATTGTCCATATTTCAAATGCCTTATTAAGAAATCAAGCCAATGAGTATCTTTTTCTCTAAGAGTATTATCCCATATTATTAAATAATCATATGAAACTTATCCAATAACTGTGTATGAGATGTAACAACTAGAGAAAACGACAAGATATTATCAATGTAAATGAGAGCATTATCAAGAATGGGAGCAAAAATCTTTGTCATTGGTTTTTAGGGGATGCAAAACATCATTTTGTGTCTATCCTATGGATGTATGCCTAATTCTTAAAATCCTGCCTTGAGATCAAACTTTAAGAAAACTTTGGCTTGTGATAAGTTTACAAACAATGACTTTCTGTCTAAAAAAGAAAACTTATCATCTACAAGAAAAACATTAAAAGGCTTGTAGTTAATCGTAATCTTAATTTTTCATAAACTTTTTTAAACGTTTGTTGACATAAAACGTTTTGCACACCCATAGAGAAGTAGTTGGTTTTATTAATCCTTGTACTTAGAGTTATGAACATTCTACAATTGCTAACTTTAAATGATCTGGATTCATTCTTGGTGACTAGCTTTTATAAGGTTAGCATTTTCATCTTTTTTAAAGAGAAGAGAAATGAAAAATTTAGGGTTTTACCAGAGTGGGTATTTATATTTTGAAAGGATTCTAAATGACTTTTTGCACATGAAATCTGAATGAACTTCTATTTGAATTCTTAGAACAAATCTGTCTGAATGGTCAAAGTGAAGAGGTTTGGAAGGTTTTTCCAAGGTCTAAAATAATTTTCAAATTTGATACCTTTTTCACTAAGTCTTAAATTGGGTATACTAGTAACAACATCAAACCTAATAACAAGGTCTTTTTATGGAAGTATGGATCCTAAAGTTCTTTAGGTTATTTGATAACTTAGGAATATTTGAAGGATAACAAAGTTGTTGATAAAGTCTATAAAGAATACATTCTCATAAGTGATTTTGAATAAAGTTTTCTATTTTTTCCAAAAAGTTTTGGGTAACACAATGAGATTGACTATGGTTTGAGCAACACTTATGTTAAAAAAGGCTATAATTGTTATGGGAGAAGAGTGTTTGTGGATAAGGATCTATACTGAGGCTAAAGGCATTTTTAGAGGTTGTAAGGTTTGGATTTTTTTAGAGCTCTTGAATTGTCATGTAATCAAGGAAATGATCATTTGAATAATCATCTATTTTTGAATCTGAGCTATCATCATCAAACTGCTTGATCATAAACAATGACATTTCATTTTACTCATCATTTAGGGAGAAAACTGATTCAAGGTCATCATTTGAAAGGTTGATACTAGAGATATTAGCAATATTCTGTATCATCTTTATTAACTTTTTGTCTGAATTGGGGTAGCATTTTGCAAAACAAAAAACATTTGGTTCCTTTCTACTTCCGGTCTCTTTTCTTTCTGCCAAATTTGAATTTTTGGAATTTTATAAGCTTTTTGTTAATCTTAATAGCTTTATGTGCCTGGAAAAGTAGAAATTTTTGGGAGCTCTGAATATTCTGATGTGTTTCTTTTTCTTTACTGCAAAGGCATGTGGAATCTTTGGAAGAGCATTTGATTTTTAATCCTATAGAGAAATAAGAACATGATCTTTCCATTTTTCTAGAATTGTTCACCAAATTTACAATACATCTATACTCTTTGCAAATTTTATCCAATGATTTCATCATCATTTTATAAATATCACAAAGATTCATGATTTTGACATCAAGGGATTTAAGGTTGAGTTGAGTTCTTATCTATTGGGTAAATTCTTCTGAAACAGAGTTGAAAAATGCTTGCTTCAGATTTTACTCCAAATTCTATTAATTTTTTTTAAAGAAAAACTATAATGTCTTCTTATGCATCATATAACATCTATTCGTTCGTATTAAAGGAATTATGTAAAAGATGATTTTTTACATCTATCTAATATCATTTGAATTGAGTATTTCATCTTTTTAAGTGTGAATTTAAGTTTTAACTCTTATGTATATTGAATAAAAGGTATTTTGATATATGGGCTTTACAATAAGTTTTTATTGGGTTGAATAAGTAGCAAAATTGGTTGGAAGAAATAATAATAAAAAAAAGAAAGATTCTTCTAGAGGTAAGAGAGAGAAAAGAAAATTATAAAGAGAAAAAGAATTAAAGTTCTTTTTAAATTCCAAAAAAAAATCAGATTTGAAATTTTTTACCTAATTTAAAATTTCAGAATTTATTAATTTGAATTTTAAAAATACAAAAAATAACAAAAATTTTACAATTGTATTTAAAAAAAATTCTCTCAAATAACAAAAAAAAAAAAAAAGGAAAAAATGGAATAAACGGGGGAAGGGAGGAAAGCCACCGTTGCATCTCCCACTCTCTAAAAGACTTCCAAAATAATCTTAAAAAAGTAAAAATTATTTCTTAATTTAAAAAATTCATGAATAAAGATCTAACCTTATTTTTAAAATTTCAAATTTTGATTTAAAACTCATGTCTCCTTTAAAAAAATAATAAACGAAAAAAAAATTAGTTCTTTTTCTTCAACTCCAAAAAAAAGTTTCAAAATATTAAATAACAATTCACCAGCATAAAATGTCATTCACCACCACAATCAACAAACAAACAAACAAACAAGCAATAATCAAATAAAAAAACAAAAATCAAACTTCTGGACGGAAAAAACTTTAAAACTTTTTCTTTTCAAGAACTGAAAAAGAAAAAAAAAAAAAGAAAAGACTTTGTTATCCTTAAGTCCAATTTATCCTTGTCCAAATAACTTTGTTAATGTAAAATAGTTAATATGCCTTTTTTTTTTTTTCTCTTTGTTGTTGTTTGTTTAAGTATGGGTATCAATCTAATAGGGATGAATTAGATTGTTTATAAATATTTACCAAAATTTAATTCCAATAAACATAAATAGAAAAATAATAATATTAAAAATATATGTGAAATGAAACATAAGCAAAATTGAAATTAAATGAAAAAATATTCAAATATTTATAAAAGTTTAATTTTTTTTTTAGATATCTATGACGTTTCATTTGGCTTTCTTTTACCAAAAAATTCAATCAATTATATAAAAAAACTTACAAATATCTTTTTAAGACTTAAAGATATAAATTATACAATTAATCAAGTTAGTTTTTAATCTAACCGCATAAAATTTCTAAAACGAAAACTTCGCTTTTTAATTTATTAGTTATTACTCGTATATATATTCATAAATATATATAAATTTTTATTCATCAACTTTCATTAAAAATTTTATATTTATAAATTTAATATCAACACCAGAAGCGGGGTTACACAGTAATTCACATAATGTAAACCTAATTAGTAGCTAGGGATTGGAATATCCGTTGACTTGGGCCCACACTTGGATAGTCTGTACTTCTCAATACTCTCATACGGCCTATGGAGATACTTTGGACCTATGATGGGTTAAGTGAAAAAAAACATTAAAAATTAAAAATTAAAAAAAAAAAAACGAAAGGATCTGTCAAACGGAACCTTAATTACATGCTCAATCTCAATGAAAGCATGCTTAAGAAGATGGATACACCTAGGTAAATCTTTGCTGTGGTGTAATGGAATTCCTGTCATTTCATGATTCTTTCATTCGCTTTCCATTTTTTTTTCCTTCTGGAACACAAAAAAAAAAAATGTATTTATAAAGTAAGGCGGCAATGGCACCAGACAATGACACCAGGAAACCCCAAACAAACTGCAGCAGGGCATTTTGCATGCACAATAAACATTATGGAAATTGATCTGGGCCTCTATTGACAAGCACAATTGCACTGAAACAAACATATCCGTAAAAAGAAAATTATATCAGAGCGAATGCCACAACTTATTTTATTTTATTTTATTTTACAAAAGAGACTATAGGTGAAGATAAGAAAAAAGGTTGTAATGCTGAAATTTGAATTTAAACTTGCTACATACTATTTTTTATGAATGCTAGATTTGACTGGAATGTTGAATCTATACTGAGTTAAGTTCTAGGTTCATGCCACAGCCACTTGGGTTGTTCTTACATTCTGTATTGAATAACTGCTTACTTACAAAATTCCCTTAAAAATTTGTTCACCTAGGACCTGATAACATTGAGGGTAATGCTAGAGTCGTGGTACCGACTCTGTTACTTGGAGTTGCGCTTGCTCTAGGTGCTTGCTGATTTAGAAAATCGTAACTTAAGTTGTCTTCAACATTCGAATAACCTTTCAAAACATTTGACACTGTCGACATGGAAGGCCTCCTATTATAATCAGCTTGCAAACACCATGCCGCAATCCTCATCATATTCACAGCTTCTGCGCCATTTGACTGCATGTCTTCACTGAATTTATCGACCAGCTCGAAAAATTTCCCTTCCTCTGCCTTCTTCATAAAAAGTCTTAGTAGGTGCATCTCTTCTTCTGGTTGAGATCTATCTACATTTCTTCGACCGCATAAGATTTCCAAAACCACAATGCCAAAGCTGTAAACATCTACTTTTTCTGTGATGGTAGCACTCGACCATTCAGGAGCCATGTAACCCGGCGTGCCTCTCATTGTTGCAATGACTCGATTTTGGTTCCTGTCAATCAGTTTTGACAACCCGAAGTCTGCTAGGCGGGCATTGAAATTTTCATCTAGAAGGATGTTTTGAGGTTTAATATCCAAGTGTAATATTTTCTGGTTGCAACCATCATGAAGATAGGCTAATCCTTCTGCCACATCATTTATGATCTTTTTCCTCAATTTCCAACTAAGAGTACACGTTGGGTTTCTGCTAAAGATCCATCTATCGAGTGAACCATTCTGCAAGTACTCGTAAACTAGAAGCCGATTGGATTTTTCAGCACAAAATCCAATTAGTGTCACCAAATTAATGTGATGAACACTTTGTAATGTCTTAACTTCAGTTAAAAATGACTTCTTCACACGATCAGTGCCTTCAAGACGCTTCACTGCTATCTGAGTGCTATTAGGTAGGCTCCCGTAATAAACTGAACCAAAACCTCCTTCTCCAAGCTTCACACTAAAATTCTCTGTCATGGAGCACAAGTAGTCATAGGAGAATCTAGTGAATCTTAATCTTCCATGCTTTTGGGGCTCCTGCCTGTCATTTTTTGAATCATTTTTATTCCGCCGTAAGATGAACATACCAACTACCACAAGTAGGATAAAAAGAATTGGTCCAAGGGTTGAGCCAAGTATAGCTTTTATGTGTCCTTTACTAGGTCTATCCGCTTGGAATATTAGAGGATTTTGCACTTTTATAAATGCAAAACTGTTATAATCATGTAGATTATCAACATTTCTTTTGAAAGAAAAGATTTTAGACAGAAGAAAACAACACCCAATAGAAGAATTTATTTGTTGTCCATATATAGCAGCTTTGCATGAACAATTCTTCAAGCAAGCTTCCTTGCATTGTTGTCTATTTGCGTTCTCAACATGAGGGACGAAATAGAAGTAATCAAAGTCCTTAAGCTCAAGCAAACTCTGACTATGATAATCAGAAGGCTTGCAAGAAACAGGTATATTTTCTTTGCATCCTAGATCAGGATGGTTTTCAGATACCTGGCTAAAGTAAACTATTGCCTCATTGCTCTCTGCTTTTGGACAACTGCAATTCCCATCTGAACAAACTCCATATTCTCCACATATCAAGGGGGAACCACATGCACCAGTGTAGTTAATCAAAAGATCAGACACTTTCTCCCATTTTGATTCTTTCAATTGATAAGCCCTCAAATGTCCATCACTCCCTAGTTGAATGAACTGTGATGCAGATGCAGGAGGAAGCACAAAACGATCAAATCTACCATTCATATACACGACCTTGTGTTGCCCTGATTCATGTGTTTCCACTTTCAAGGGTCCAAAATAGACTTGTTGAGCATCTGGTTCAAGGTAAGCAATCAAACTATCATTTATAAGAGCTAATGAGTATAAACCTGCACTTGAATTTGTTGTTGACACACTCGCTGTCAGTTTTTGCCCAGAAACTAGTGCCTGCCCCGGAACTAACGTGTCTGTCGGGTGATCAAAAGACTGCCAGACCATCTCATTGTTTCTGCCATAAAGCACAAGGTTTCCTTCTTCAGTCAAGTTTAATCCTGAAACAAATTTCCCTATGGTGTTTGTGCTCCAAACTAGAGTGCCATCAAGATCTTGAAGCATCAAATCCCCTTCTTCAGAGAGTTGCAGTGAAGCTCTATATTTAACAGGATTGTTTCGATTTGCTGACCACACTATTTTTGTAGAAAGGCTAGAAATTGAATTGGCATCAAAAGTATTGGATTGGAAGATGGAGATGGCATAAAGGCAATTGCCTTGTAAATTTGGGCAGTGGAAGCCGCAGACAAAGTTTCCGGTGATAAGGATGGGCCTAACACCCGCTGAATCCCAGATGCCTAAGTCAAACACAGGCGCGTTAATCCAAGAGTTTGGAGGATAAGCAACTGATGGATAGTCGACGCCTTCTGCGTTCACAAAAAATGATGATAATGAGATTAGCAGAGTTGTTAGAAATGCAGCGGCAAAACCAGTATTCCGTCTAATGGCCATTGCTTTGCCTCCAGCTTCTCTCAGAATTCTTTTTAATGAAATTGAAAGAACCAAAATCATGGAAGCTTTTCAAATAAACAAGAATTGGTAGTTGCTATAAAACAAGTTTCAGCTTGGGCTAGTTCTAGCTTCAATACACGAACACAAGAAAAGAAAGCTTTGAGAAAGAGAGAACAAAAACTGTTTCTGTGCTATTACTCGGTTAAGAAGAACGCAATTATGCACCTATAACGGAAAAGTATCAACGGTCAACGCCTCCATCCAAAGTCAATTTTTAATGGATTAGCGGTAGCAAGTGATCCGCGACATAAAAGATGTAATTTTTTATAAGAATTTATATTTGATGTATTTAAATATTATTAGTGAAATAATTATATTAGTTTATTAATAAATTAAATTAAATAATATTTAAAAAATATTTATTTTTATATATTTATTTTAAATATTATATTTATTTATTAATAAAATAATATCAACTACTTTATTAATAATATATCAAAATTTATACACTAATTATATATATAAAATATTAACTCTTTTACAAAATAGAGTAAGGGCTGGTGCAAGAAAAACGCAATGCGTTGTAGGCCGTTCATATTTAAGTTATTCCAACTAAGGACAAAACTTATATAAATTTTTACAAGTTGTGTTTGTAAGGTATTTATTAGAAATAAGTAAATAAATAATTTAAATAAATAATTTAAATCGATAAATTAATAAAATTTAATGTGAAAATAAAAAATATATAAAAAATTATTTATAATTTAAATTTAATCGATATTTATTTAATAATAAAAATTTTATTAATATTTTTATTAAAAATATTTATTTAATAAATATATTAAAATTTATTAAAATTTTACATGTTTGATATATACGATGAAATTTTTTAATATATCAATTTTAATTTTTAATTTAAGTTTTTATTTACTCATTTTTAATAAAAAATTTTGTGAACTTCATTTATAGAACTTTAAGTCTTTCCCTTCCAACAATTATAGAATCCATTTAATTCAGTTAATTAATTAAGTATTGAATTAATTTTAATTGATTATAAAAATTAATTTTAAAAAAATTTTTATTTTTGATTTAAGATTAAAACTAAAAAACTCAAATATAAAAATAAAAATATATGAAATGCATTATTTTAATTTATAAATTTTTTAATTTTTAATTCAATAATTTGGTATTTTTGTATGACTTTATATAATTATTATAAGTATGAAAATTTTAAATGGTGCAAAATATAATTTAATTTTTTAGGTCAAAAATATAATTGAACTTAAATGTATTTAATTCAACACCTAATCCAAAGTCAAATTTTAATGAATTAATGGTAAAAGAGAATTGTGAAAAAAAAAAAAGATATAAAGTAAGCATCTTTATGAAAAAGACGGTGTGGTGGTGTTCATTTAGAGTTTAATTGAATTAATTGATGAATTGATTTAATTCATTTTATTAATTAATTATTGAATTAATTTTAATTGAATATCGGAAATAATTTTGAAAGAATTTTAATTTTTGATTTGATGTTAAAACTGAATTATCAAATATAAAATAAAAATATATGAAACATATAATTTCAGTTTACAAAATTTTAAAATTTTAAAATTTAATAATTTAGTATTTAAAATTTTATTGTATAATTTTTATTTATTTTAAATATAAAATTTTAAATTTTAAAATATAATTTAATTTAAATATATTTAATTCAAACACCTTTGCAATCCAAAATCAATTTTTAATAAATCAAACAGTAGAAGCAAATATGCAGCGTTATGAACACGACAGGGCGGAGAAAAAAAGGCAATGCACTGACTGATATAACCCTACTCTCGTATACCAAAAAAAAAAAAAAAAAACGGGATTGTAACAAAAGGGCGCATAAATAATTCAAAGTAAGAATAGGTCGTGATCTATATATTTTAAATTGATATAAATGAAAATATTTTTATAGTTTTTATATTTTATATGAATTTTCTTTTGGTACAAATATTTTATATGAATTTTAATATGTGTTAATATTATATCCATTAATTTTAACAAAAATTAAATTAACCTTAAAATTTTTAAGCCTTGAAAATAATACATTAACTAATACTCTTCACTTAAATAATGAAAATATGATTAAATTATAACTTACAATTTAAAAATATATCATAAAATTATATATTTTCAAGTCAATAAAATTTATTTTCAATTTAATAAAATTTTTATTTAAATATTTAACTTTCAATGCAATTATACTAAAATATCTTTTAAATAAATGTAAATGTAACAAATGCAAAAAAGAAAAAAAATCCCATCATATTAATTTCATTTTTGAAGATATATATAATGATAGTAATATTTTACATTCATAAGTATTTTAAAGTAGTTATTATTATAATTTAAATTAATATCCTTTTCTATCATTTTCCTTTTTTGCCTTGATGTCTTCTTTATATATTTTTCTAGATGTGAATATTTATTATTATTATTATTATTGAATTGATTTAAATGAATTTAAATAATAGATTTATTTTCTTTCTTCTACCTAAAAAATGAAATAACTAAAAATAAAATAATAGATGAACTATTGTGTCAATTTTGATAAAATATTAATTAAAGAAAAATATTGAGAGTTTTTATAGCCTCTAAAATACTACATAAAATTATAATAAAAAAATTATAGGTTAAGTGTTCGGAACTGGGGATTTGGAAACATATAGAAAGTCAAAATTTTCAACAATGAAGCAAATCGATGACGGAATCATTAGAGTTAGAAAGATAGTAGCAAGAGACCAGCAGCTGCTGCACCAACTAATACTTCTTAAATGAAAGCAAGCAGATGAAATCAATGGACGGCTCAAAAAAGACTAGAAATATAGTAGAATCACGTAATATGAAATTAATTAAACTGAATCTAAAATTTAGTTTAATTAATTTATATAATTTTTTAAAAAAATAATATTTAATAGATTTATAATTTAAATCTTAATATTTATAATGTTTTATCTTATTTCAAACGACGATCTTTTTTACTAAAAAAAAAAAATGAAAACTTGGTCCTTTAATGCTCCTCCGAGTCAATCTTTATGAAACTGGACTTCAGTCAATTATAGATATTGACTCAGGCAAAGCGGATTGGTAACGTCAGTTTTTTTGACTGAAATCATACGATCCATTGGATCATATCTAGTGGCAGTGTCAAGTCAAATCAAATATACGACACAAATGTAATCCGTGCACAAGGGAGCAGTTAGAAGCTAGGCAGGACAACGACCCTCCCAAATATTTTCACCTCACCTCTCTTATCTTGTAGCGTTTAGACTCATTAAAATATTATTTTTAATTTTTTTTTCTTTTGAAATTACTATTTGATATCTCCTTCGTTCAATTTCTACTTTTGCGCTTGTCCATACATATATTTATATATAACTTATTTATTAAAGTAAATTTAATAAAAAAATATGATCAAAATTTTTAATATATGAAATTGAAATCAATAATAAACTGTTTTGTCTTGATGATATTTCATATGAAAAATTATTATTAAAGTTTTTGGTACATAAAATTATCACAAAATTATAATTAATAACATATTAAAATACAAGAGATTAAATTAAAGCTTCCTATTTATATTTTTGTTGGATTATAAAAATAACCAAAGAATCCATAATAATCAAACATTATTATGTTATAACAAAATAATCGAGGTAAAATGAAAGCATAGCTTTTGTATGAAGTCTTTGTTTTTACCCAATCAAATTAACAGTCTTTGTTACTTTTTTTTTTTTAATCAATTGATGTTACGAAATAAAATCATCTTTTCAATTAATGCAAGTGTTTTTATTTTAACTATTTTATAAGGCAAACTAACTAAATAAACTTTATAATAAAAAAGTTATAAAAAATTGAAAATCAAAACTGACTTATTGATATAACTCAATTGCTAGAACAATGATATGTAATTTGTTAAAAGTTTTCAAAAATTACATGTAAATAATATTATAAGTAAATTATTAGTATTCAAGTGTTTACATTATTTAGTAATATTATAAGTAAATTATTCTATTAAAAAAATCTTTACACTTTACAAATATATTCAATTATACTAATATTTTTATGTTAGAGAATACAAAATTTAAATTTTTATTTAAATTAAGTCGAAAAATAATGCTCTTAGAATTTAAATTTTTTTTATTAAGTTAGAAATTTAAAAATAAAAATTAAAAACAATTATGTTACTTTGAGGGACCGTTCATTTGTTTTGATAGATATATTTAAAAAATTAATACATGACAATATGTGCCCAAATTCTTGGGGCAATGGCTCTCTCATGCTTTTACATGGCTCCACCACTTATCACATCAAAAAATTGTATAGTATCTACCATTTGAAAGTGTGCATTCGTCCTGATATTTTGATTGATTTAAATAATTTTAAATTATAATTAATTAATTATAATATAATAATTCAAGTGACATTCGTTTTCAAATCACCTGTCAATTGAAGATCCATACAAATAAGCAGAACCCAACTTTCAACATAAAGATGGCCATGTTTTTTATTAAGTAAACCATGACTTGAAGATGGCTATGTTTTTTGTAAATTAAGTACAATAATAACAACGTATACAAGCATTGCAATGACTAACTTGGTTCTTAGATAAAAGCCTATATCAATTAATAACCAACTTGATCAATTAATAATAATACGACATTAGAAACCACGAGGGTACCAATAGACTTGCATCCTAGCAATTCTGATATAAAAATCAAGTCAAGTACGACTTTCTTGAATAATATCTCCTCATCACATTTTAGAGCAATTTTGAGAAAAAAATGAAAATTGATTGAAAATATTAATATTTAGTTTGGTTTAAATTTAGATATTACATGTTTTTATTTGATTTTATTTTTGAATCAGAAAGCAAAAAATTAAAAAATATCCAAACTAAACTATATATTTTATTACTTTTGTATATATTTGAAATTTTTATAAATAAAAATAATTATTTTATATTTAAATTATTTAAATGCATTAAAAATTATATTAAAATAATAACAAAATTTAAAAAAATTAATTTTTAAAATCTGATAAATCAAATCGAATTGATAAAATTTAATTAAAATAAAATCCGCTTTAAAGAAAGTTTGATTTAAATTTGAATCAATTTTTTAAAATTAATAATATTATTTATTAACTGAAATAATCAAATTGAAATCAAATCAAATTGTTATCGCCCTTAACAACTTCTATACCTAAAAACTATGAAAAATTCTCAAAAAAAAAAATAATCATGAATACTATTTTTGGTAATTAACTTAAACTATTTTTTCTGTCAAATAATAAAACAAAACCAAAACCATGAATTTTGTTTTTCAAAGTTAACACAAACTTTTTTTTTGTCTGTTTTGCTTCTTTTTATTTAAGATAAATTCCATCAAAGTTTTGAAGTTTTGAGTATAATTTAACACAAATTCATTACTTTGAAAAATAAACAACCCATCCCAAAATTTTCATTTTCATAGGACAAGGAGGTCTTGCCTTTAGTCATTCGATAGTTATTCTGCTAACAGCCTCATTAAAAGATCATTTTAATTTTAAAAAATCAATATTCTCAAATACTCACATGAAGTAATATTTTATAATTATAAATATATATTTTTTAAATATACCAAATCTATTAATAATAGAAAACATAAATTTTCAAACGCATCATTTAAAAACAAAACTTGTAATTATAAGTATGCTAATATTTAAATATATGTCTAACAAAGTAAATATATTAAACATGTAATATTATTTTAGGATGTAACAATTTTCAAAAAATAAGAACATTATGGATATAATAAAAAAAAAAGGTTTGCTTGAAAAAAATGGATCATAATTGGATATTTGTAAATTTCATTTTAATTATTACAATACTTGTATATATGTTAAACTTAAATCTACATGTTTAAGAAAATATAATGATGATAAATTTATTCATTTTAAGTTTAAAATAAATTATAATAAATAAACATAAATTAAAGAGTTGTAATATTTATATATAAATTGTTTCTGTTAATATATATTCAATAAATATATAGAATAAAGAATAATATATATGAACACGATAAATTTAGATTGGAGGGGGCGAATCAATTTATTTATAAAGAAATTTCAAACATAAAACTAAAAATTATGAAATAGATCGATTGTTTCAATTTATAAATTGTCAAAGTTTTTAATTTTTTTAATTCAAAAAAGTTTTTAACTTATTTTTATTGTATAAGTTTATAACTTAATACTTTAATACTTTAGTATTTGAAAATTTTATTTTATGATTTTTATTTAATTTATTTTAAATAAAAAATATAACTTTTAAATATAATTTAATTTAAATATATTTAATTCAGCTGTCGTAACGGTTTTGAGGACTGCTAAGCGAATTTGAAAAACAAAAGATTGAGTTACCACCAATTTTTTTTTTGCTAGGAGTAATTAGTTATCTATTAAAACTTACCTTCTTAATAAATTAACTAAAATATATTAAAAAGATAATTTTTGTGTTTACGAAAAATAGTTTGGATTCGAGAGTTGATTATGCGTGAGAAAAGATTAACGCCCTCATAGAATCCAGTTAAAATAGTACTAATTAATTATGTATTATCTTTTAATATTGACTAAAATGATCGTAATTTTGATATTTAAAGATTAATTTTTTTAGTTTCTTTAAAAACATATTTTTAATTTTTACTAAGCTTGAAAAATAAATAAGAACCTTATGTTAAAAAATTTTTAAAAATATTTCAATTCTCTAACAATATTAAAGGGAACTATCTCATCTAAAGAATATTTAAGAATAGCTACTCGAAATTCTAAAAAATATTATTCTCAGTGGTTCATATTTATTTTCATAAAATATAATATCTATAATTTTAAAAACAAATAGTATTTTCTAAAACTCATTTCTATACCATTTATAAAAAAATAAAAAATTTTATCAAAAATTAATCTAAATGCTCAAATACATTGACGGCATTTTAGATAGATTTTCTTATCTAAAGATTCCTAAAGAATCACTATTTGAATTTCTTTAAGATCTCATATTCAGAGATTTTTCATTTTTTTTAAATTATTAAAAGTCATGTAATAATAATATTATCTACAAATACATTTATTTCCAAAAAAAAAAGCACATTCTTATTTATTAGGAAAAACTGTACAAATTAAAAAAAATAATTAAGAAATGAAAATTTTCATATTAAAAAGAAACTTCTAAATATTCCAATACTTCGATAATTTTTAGAAAACTTTTCTCACTTAGGGAATTCTCGAGAATCACTAATTAGATTTCTCGGAGTCCCATCATCGAAAATTCACATTACTTAATATCATATAATGCAAGACAATAAAGCAAAGTATGTATCCGAAAAATACATAATACTTATCATTTTTTTGTTACTTATTTTAATTTTGTTTTAATCTTTTTAATTATTTTTCAATTCTCACTAAAAAACAAAAGGAATAAAGTAAATAAAAATTTTTATTGAAAATTTTCCTAGATATCTCAATATTTTGGCGGTATTTTAAAAGAATTTTCTCATTTAAGGATTTTTTAGGAAACTCTACTTGAATTTCCTTAGAATCCCATCCTTGAAAATTTCATTCACTTTTTCTTTTCTTACTTAATTAATTTTATTTTTTACTCTAATTTTTAATCTTTAATTATACCAATTTCATTACTAAAAAAGTCATTATACATTATTATTAACATCTATCAAAATTAAAAAAAAATAGATAAATGAAACTTTTTTGTGTTGAATGTTTTTCTAAATACTTCATTACTTTGGTAGTATTTTTAAAAAAAATATCCTTATCTAGAGATTTTAAGGAATCACTACTCATATTTTCTTAAAATCTCATCATAGAAAATTTTTATTATTATTATATTATTATTGTGTTTGGCATAAATTTCAACATAAAAAATAAATTGTTCTAAAACTAAATTGAAACACAACATTATAGATTGCATAAAAAATTACAATAGGCATAAAAATCCATCCACAAAGTGATATATGTAACATGAAATTTAAATTGTAATTGAGCTTTAGCAATATAATGGAAATGTCTTTATATTTACATGATACATATAAATTATGCATGACAACCAACCTTATGGAGAACAAGTAGATTTTCAACACATATTGCAGCTCTTGTATATAACAAGAACTCTAATAACACCTAGGATTCCTTATCACCTAGCTTGAAACCAATGCTACTAATTTGTAACTTTTTTTTTTCATCTAAAGTAGAAAAATATAAGAAAATGGAGCTCTGACAATCCCTAGAGCTACACGCCTTATTATCCGTGTTTTGGAGGCTTATTTTATTACATATTTTAGTTTAGTTTTTTTTTTAAGTCCTTTGGTTTCTAGTTCCTATGTTTTTTAATTTTTTTAAAAACTTTCACAGCAGAACATAAGAGCACAAAAGCATGTGACACCTAGCTTATACATGCAAAAAACAAGTATACAACCTAAACTATTAATGATCTTTAGCCTGAAGAAGAAAAAAAAATCTATCATTTGAAATTCCCTACAAGCAATCCTTAAGGCCACACCATGTTTGAAACATTTTCTTTTATAAAACAAGGTTACAAACACGTTAAGTGCTGCAAGCACCAACATTTATGAACCTAATAGAATACATGTAGAAGTAAGGAAAAGATGAGCATGTAAGTTCTTTTCGACTTCCCTAAGTTTTCATTCACCATATAAAACAAGAAAACATGCATTTTCATACCATAAGTTTTCAAACCTTCATGAGTAGTAAAACAACATAATCGATTTTATGAAGAATAATTTTTCCTTTTTATTTTCTCTTTCATGTGCAGTAAAAGGAAAGCAAGAAAATTGGTAAAAGGGAAGGTTTCGAGCTTCCGTTAATGGGTTGAGCAAAAAGCCAAATAAAAAATGTGAAAATGATGAAACTAAAGGTTTCCTTAAACAAATAAGGTAATAAACCTAAAAATGAAAAAATTCCAAACTTCAAAAGCTGTTACTTTTTACAAATAGTAAGTTTTTTTTTAATTTTAAAAAAACTTTTAGCACTTTTGAAACTCTTTTATATCCCATTTTCTAGAAAGCTTCCCCCTTTTTTCTTTTGGTTTTTGTATATTTTTGAAAAACAAAAGGGGCTTTTCCTCCTATAGATACAGCTTGTTATACAGAATGAGAAGTATCGAGACCAATAGAGCTACAAATTTCATGCAAAGAGATTTTCACCATGACAACAAATACAAATCATAAATCACTCTTACTTCTATAGCCAACAACAAAAAAAAAAAAAACTTAAAGATTCAAGTTTCAAGCATGAACCGAACCAACAGCTAAACTAACACTCTAAAACTTTCTTATACAAGCCCAAAAAAAGACAATCTCTTAGGAAAACCTCTCAATGTATTTTCTCTTTTTTTTTTTTTAACTTTGAAAACTATTTCATGATTTTTTTTTAAAGAAAACGTTTCTTTTTCAATGTATGAGATATCTCTAAAACAACACAAATGGAGCTACAAAGTCCAAATGTTCCCTTTTCTCTCATCTACACGTAACATATCATGCATCTTTTCCATGAAGAAAAATGAATAGAAAGATTAGGTGAACAAAACAAATTTCATAACAACCCTCAGTACATTATAGGTAAGAAGAGACCATGCAAATCCTCCATACAATGACCAATATGGACAGAATAGCACCAAATATACACAAAACAACAAAAAATGAGATGAAGGAAAATAACAAGAAACAAGTGTCCAACGGAATAGATGCAGTTAGAGTTACCTTTTATTTTTTATTTTTTTTATTTATTCATTTTAATCTTTTTTCTTTCCCCTTAATGGCCACCTAAGATCTTTCTTTTTGTTTCTAACCTCTTTGCAAGCTCTCTCCTTTTCATGGTTCTCTCTTTTCTGTTGTTGTTTTTTTCTTTTTTTTTTGAAACCTCTCATTATCTTTTTTACTAAGAAACTTTTGTTGCTTCTCTTTTAAAAAAAAAATAGAAGACCTTTCCCTAATTGCCTTCTTTTTCTGCCCTCTTTTCCCCCCAAATGCTCATTTTCCTTTTCGTGTTAGACCCTCTAAAAATATCTCTTTTCTTGGTGAGTGTAGGCCCTTGGATCCAATCTCATCCGAGGATCAAAGTTCTTTCATTTTTTTTCTCAAGGAGTAACCTTTAGCTATTGGATTAAGATTTAATAGGAGATCTAATAGTTCACATAATTCACTGTAAAAGTTGGTTTTTTATAGTCTCTAAACCTATAGAAAGACCATTTTATCTATAGTATAAAAGTTTTCGGTGTTTAGGCTATTTTCTTATAAATTAATGTTTCCAAACTCATTTTTGAGATTCTAAAACACAAAAAATTATGAAATATTATAAAGTTAATATATGAAAAGTTTCATGAAAATCTGAGCTTGGAAAGTTCAAATTACGAAAATATTATTATAGGGGTATTTTGGTAATTTCATACTTTTTAGGGTACTGCTGTGATTTCAAATGCACCAAAAATCATAAAATATTATAAAATTAAGATTTTAAAAGTTTCATGAAAATCCAAGCTCGAAAAAGATAAATTATGAAAATACCCTTATAGATATATTTCGGTAATTTCACACTTTTCAGGGTACTGTTATGATTTCAAATGCACCAAAACTCATGAAAATATTATAAAATAGAGATTTGGAAATTTTCACAAAAATTCGAGCTCAGAAGATCAAATTATGAATATACCCCCTAAATGGTATTTTAGTAATTTTGTGCTTTTCTCATTGCAATAAAAATTTTTAGTGTTTTAAAAATCATCAAATTTAATTTTAAATCACATCGATTCTAATTAAGCTATGAATTTTAAGGAGTGACCCCAGTTCTATTCATTTTGATCAAGTTTTATGCAATTTTGACATTATTTGACCAATTTTAACTCTATTGATCAAGTTTGACTAAATTTGATCAGAGTTAACTTTACTATTTATTTGGTTCATTTATTCTTTGTTTTTCATGCATCCATGTGAAAATGTATCATCTATATAAATCCTATACGAAATGGTTTGACAGTAATCATATGGGTTTTCTTTTCTTTTGTTTATTATAGGCCTAAATATCGATGCATTTATGGGCTCTTAAATGGGCTAATCCGAATCCAAGTAATATTCAACCATGCAAAAAGGAAGTTTAATCGAATTCAATTAGTAATAAGAATCCTAAAAGCATTCAAGTAATCAAGAATCTAACTTGAACAAGGACTCTCTCATTAATTTAAAAGAGTTTTATTGCAAATTGGACACTTTACAAGAGTTAAGACTAGAGTTTTGGTTCAAGGACTCTTGAAGATTTTATCTTAAGAGTTTGAACTTAATGCAACCACATCAAGAAAATTGTCTTATATAATCAAGCTTAGGAAAGCCTCTTATTCAAGATGATGACAAGGTATGACACATATGTGATGAAGACCAATCAAGAAGTTCCATTCAGCCAATGCAATCACAATTGAAGACTCTATGATTGGCCAAGCTACTTCAAGATCAAGATAGAGCTTAATCTTTTTTCTTATTGTGTGTAGTGATAGGTTTACGGACTTATATGTTATGACAAGTAGTAAAAATTCTTATTGATATTGATCTTCAAATATCGATATAATCCTCGATAATGGTGCCAAAAAAATTATTATTACTTTTTATATAGCCTGTAAGTGCATAAATTGTATCAAGTAATAGTAGTGAGTGAGTATAATATTGTTCCCATGAGGATTATGATTTAAGTGTTATTGAGTGCAAAATCAAGTACCAAAGTTGATTGTTTACTAACTTTATATCTAAACGAATCAAAAAAGTAGTTAATTGATTGAAAGTAAAAGTAAAAACAATGTAAACAAAAATTATATAGGCCAAAAACCAACTTACCAACTGTCGCTTGATAGTTTCAATAGATGGTCGAATAAAGCAATATCTAAGTAAAATCGAAAGCTTTGGAAGAATGTAAAAGGTGGTTGATTGAAATAAAGCACAAAAAAAGATTGAAAACAAGATTTGTAAACCAAAAAGAATGTAAGAATGCTTGAAAAAAAATTTGGAATAAGAATGCAAAAGAACTTGTATTAAAGAAAACTTTAAAGAAAACAAACATGTAATGCTATGGCCAGATTGTCACCCTAGCCAAACTAAAGAAAACTATAAAGAAAATTTTTTTAAAAAATAAAAAACTACAAGAAAGAAAAAAAAAGAAGAGATGTGAGATGAAAGATAGGTTACAAGTGGGAAGACCAATCTATTTATAGACATAAGCTTGGCCAAAAGGGATTAGGATTGCAAAGTCCTTTTATAATTTAAACTTTAAAAGGTTGATTTGCAGTTTGCCATGGAAACATTGCCGCATTGGAATTTGAATTCATACTCTAAAGCCTCAAATTGAATGCATATTAATCCTAATAGGTGGCTAATTGTACTTAAAAAGTTAGCTATGTTCACTAAAATTAAATGAAATGCATGTTTTTAATTAACAGTTCATTTTATGTCATTAAGATATATGATTTTTTTTGTTTTCTTAAAAAAATGAACTTTTCAGAGATAAAACTATAGGTTCTAGTGCAACCTTTATTATGCTTTGAATAGAAAACTTATGCATTATTAACATATAGTGCAAAAGGATATGATGTACAAGATGCTAACAAGCTACTACAAATTTGTTTAATCATTCAAATGTATTTTTCTTTTTCGTCATTTGTTATATAGATTTCTTTTTTGTTCTTAAATTAAAGTAATTGCATTATAAGAATCCCATTTGTTTGTGTCAAGCTCGATACAAAAGATAAAAACATAAAATCACAAGATTGAAGGTCAATTTAAAGCAAAAATTAAAAGAGTCTGCTTTGATATTTAATTTAATGCTTAGAAGAGAAAGAGAGAAAGATAAGGAAAAAAAAAAAAAGATTCTTGGGATTCGGTCCCTTACCTGGAATAAAAAGGGGATATTTATATATATAAGAGAGAGTGATCGGATTGGAAGGACTCCATCGGGTGAGCCGACGGCTAGTTTGACATGGGTCAACCCATGGCGTGCCTCCAATGTTTTTGGGACATATCAACATGGTCACACTTCTATGAGGTGGGATGCTGAGCTGGCATTGCGGAGGTTAGCTTCTAAAAATAAGGTTGACACGCCACATTTGCTCGCACCAAGTGTAAAAAATGTCTTTCCAACTTTGCTGACTCACTCTCTGATCAATTTGCCTTTTGGATCTTTAAATACACTCATCACTCTATCCCTCCGTCGAGATTTGATGTGCCAGACTAATATGTTTCAAAAGGATGTGAGGATCTACGTTTATTTCTTTTAATTCTGACATGTCAGGCGCGTAGCTAGCCTTTTCGTTAACCCTGAAGGGGTTGGTAGTTTTACTGGGGTCTAAGCTTAATAAGCATTGGTCCTTTAGGGCAACGAGTTATTTATTGAGGTCGGCCGACCTTTTGTAGCTCGAGGATAGATCTAAGCATACCTTCAGCACAATTCTTGTAAAAAAACCTGGTGACGTGTTAACTGTCATTATTTAATTAAAATTTTTTACGCATTTAAGACATGGAGCCAAAATCTCATACTCAGCTTTTCCAATTGTGACGTGGCTTCATCTTAGCCATTCATTGATTCAGGCCGTCGTCTATATATACCCGATCATCTTTCTTTCCCCACACTTTGTCATTGTCAGCTTTCAACCGGTAGATTAACATCCTCTGTTTTTTTTCCTTCCGCTTCGAGATCTTATGTAACGAAAATTCTTTGTTGTTAATCTCTTTAGTACGTCTTAATTTTTTCGGATTTTAATCTAAAAATGTCTAACTCGTCGGATAACTTTATTTCCTCGTTGCCCTCTCCGTCTTTTACAGACCTTGGGGATGAAAATAAGCTAGTTAGGGTAAAAATCCTTGAGGATGATGTTGTCCTTTTAATGATCAATGGTCAAGGTTATTCTAACATAGCCTTTTGGCTAATAATATGACCGACGAGGCCATTAGGGAGTTAGATGATAATATAAGAGCGTAAGGGATAATAATGACCTATGGTAATGCCTTTCAAGCTAACCCAGAAGCATCTTCGATTACCCGGTTGCTGAGGACACTGAGTACCTTTTCTTTTTTCTATGATACCCTTTGTCGTTTCCATATACTCTACGAACCTGGTCAGCGATAAGTCTAATTCGGAGGCCCACCATTCCCCTCATAGTGAAGCTGAAGACATGGATCTTGAGGATCTTGAGGACTTCATTAACCTTATCACTCAAAATCATTCTGATCCTTCTACCACTACAATTTCCTTATGGACCTATCTTTGCTACGACTAACCTCAACTCTTCACCTGTCGAAGTTATGGGGTCCTTAAATAGACAGGCAACTCTTCAAGACTACCCGAACCTTTGCACACCTACCATTTTGTCAAGTTCAAGCTCTTATTTGGCCTTCTTGAGCATTTTTCTGTCGAAGCAATTAGCCCAGATGATAGGGTTACAATCCTAAGGTCATACCAAATTATGGGTATATAGGGAGTTCATGATTAGCGGTTTTAGGTTCCCTCTTTATTTTTTATCGTCCATTTACTAAACATGTATAGAATAACAATCTCTCAGCTCGTTCCTAATGCCCAGCATTACATCATCGGTTTTGTACTAGTTTGTGAGAGCTTTGGTGATAACTCAATAAAATAGAGTTATTTTTAATGCTTAATTGTGTGAATTTTACTTTGTTTTTGGCAAAATAATTTAATTTGCCTCCTTAATTAGTTTAATTTGTTCATGTGTAGGAAATTTTCAAGAAAAGAAAAAAAAGTTGAATTTCTGGCAATTTCAATTGATTTTTGGAGCAACTATGGAAGATTGAGTAAGAGCTCAATTGATGCAAGATAAGGTTACAACCAAAATTTTTTTAAAAAGCTGTTTGAAGCTTTTACAAGCTGTTTTGAGCTACTTTGGAGTTAAGCTTGGAAAGAAAATGGCAGAAAAAATTCAAGGCTGAATAAGGATGAATTCGATTCAAGAATATGTTGGATTTACAAGCATGCAGCCATTACAATTAAATTATACAATTTTCAATTTGACACAGGCAAAATTTTAAGTTCAGAAATTTTATGCCAGTCTTTTATAGGTGCACATGCAAAGGATAATTTTTAATTGATATGGCAGCAGTTGGATTGTAATTAATGCTGACGTGGAAAGAAAAAGCCTATAACCGAAATTGAAATCCTAATCTCTTTTGGAGGTTGCATGGCTGATTTTACTCTTGCATGAAAGAGTTCAAATTGAAATTAGTCTCTTAGTTCTATTTGGAATTGCGTAAAAGTAAATGGCTGGAAGAGAGAAACGCATTTGAACTTGGAGCTTTAATGCTATGTGGAGTTAGTGTTGAAGAAATCCAAGATTGCATTAGCATTAATTACGTCACTACATGGGGTTGTCTTTTAAATTCAAGTTGCAATTAAAGTTGTAAATTTCATGAGAAGGTGGCTTGATAAGAGATAGAAGAGTTCAATTCTGAAACTCCAATAAGAAATCAGCCTTCTCAAGGATTCAATTAAATCAAACCACTAAGCTTTTCTATCTATAAATAGCCTAGAATTAGATTTAGAAAAAGAATGGTTGGGGTGACAGACCAATTTATCTCTAGTCTTCTTTAATTTTCTTGTCCTAGTTCTTTGAGTTTTCAAGCCTTTTTGAGTTTCTTTTACAACAGTTTTTTATTTTCAGTTCTTGCAAATTTAATTTTCAGTTTATGTTTCATGAAATTTAAATTTAGTTTTGTTTCAATTCTAGGCTCTTGCAGTTTAAATTTTGTTCTTACAATTCCTCAAAATTTTCGGTTTAGTTTCTTGCAAAATTTAAGATTTTGGTTCATGCAATTGGTGATTTCAAGTTCTTAGATTCTTGTTCAGAGTTTCGGTTTGTTTAAGTTTAGCTAGTTTGCTTTAAGTTTAGCTAGTTTTAATTTTGGTTAATGCAGTTTGTGATTTTTAAGTTTAAAAGTTCTCGCTAGTTTCGTTTCACTTGATTTTCCAACTTCAAAGTTTCCAGATTTTAAGTTCAAGATTAGGGTTTAGTTAATGCATGGTTACAATTTAATTTTCCTGTTTTCATTACTGCATATAGGATTAAATTAACCTTTTTTTTTTTTTTTGCACTAGAATAGATTTTCTACATTCAGTTTAAAGGTTGTCTTTACTTTTCTGCATTAATTTCTTTTCCGTCTTGCATTTTTTTTTTTGGGTTGCTATTTTCATTTTAATTTCCAGATTTTATTGGCCATTTAAATTGGTTTATTGCTGTTTACGTTTATTTTGTTGTTTGCACAATTAATTTCGGTTTAATTTACTGTGTTTAGTAGTTTAATTTGGTTTGCATAGAAGGTTAGTAATTGCATAACTTTTTAATTTTCTAAATATAGTTAAAAGTGTTCAATTTTGGTATTTAATTTATAGTCTTAGGAATGATACTCTATTCATTCTATATTACTTGTTTTGATTTTGTGTACTTGTAGATTTTTAATTAAGTTTTTTGTACCATTGCTAGGGACTAGTGCAGTAGAACAAATATCATTATTAGACATCTTAAATGTAGTTCAAATATATATTTTTTTGTTAATTTGTTTTGGTTCTTGGATGCTAAGATCAAAGAGCTTAGAGCTTATTCCCTTGACCTTGAAATTGAAAGAACTTTTAAAAGGCTAAGGCGAGAAAGAAAACAAGCTCTTGCTCTACATTTTACTATGCCCAAACTTCAAGAGCCTAGAACACTAAGGGACTATGTTGTCCTGCAAATAGGTGGTTTTCAACCCTCAATTAGAAGGCTTGTCATACAGGGTAATAATTTTGAAATAAAGCCACCAATTATATAAATGATCCAAATTTTTGCACAATTTGGAGGGTTGCCTAGTGATGACCCCAATACTCATTTATCTAAATTCTTTGATATATGCGATACTTTTAAACATATTGGTGTTACTAATGATACCAATAAACTAAGATTGTTTCCTTATAAAGCTAAAAGTCGGTTAGTGTTTCTTTCTCCTAGATCCATTACTACATGGGATGATTTAGCAATCTTTGCATGAGATGTTCAACCAAATCTTTCAAAGCCAAATAGCCACCATCCAAAATCAAGCAACCTGCATAAAGAACTTTGAGTTGCAAATGGGTTAATTATTCAATGCTTTATGTAACCATCCTTTATTCATTTTTTTCCTTTTATCAATTTTGAGACTTGGATGACAATTGAAGATGCAATTGGTGTAACTAAATTGATTGCTTTTGGTTCAGTAGCTGGAAAACTCATTTAGAAAACAATAAAAGAAATTACTATTAAAGAGCTCGTGGGTAGGATGATTTTGCTTGAAGCTTTAAAATTTTTGATCAATCAAGAAATGATTTTCAAAATTAATCTTACTAAACATGTGATTGAAATAAAGTGTTCTAGCATTTGCTGTTAGTAAATTTTTTTTTGTTAAACAACAAGAATTTAGTTAAGGAGTTGGTGCAACATCTTCTTCAATTATTGTTATCCCATTTGAAGAAAAGGTTTAAATTGAGTTAACTATTGAAGAACAACAAGTTTCACAACGCCCCATCACTGTTTCAATTGATCTTTTTTTAGTGAAGTCGCCTATCAAGGCAAAAAGAATTAGGTATTCATCTTATATTTTTTCCTAAATGAAAAATACTTATTGTATCACATTACTCAATATTATATATTCAAATTGTAGTTTGCATATATGCTTTGTAGTTTTAAAAGAATTAAAATTCTATTTTACAGTATAAAGGAACCAATTTTTATAATTGAACAACAAAGAAATGCACCAAAAGACATTTCTTTAAAAAGGTTTGCTTTTCCGTTAGATTTTTATCCATATATAAAATTGAATTATAATTCTTTTGTAAAGAATATCAATATTCTTTGTGAATTTATATTCACATGTTATGCATTTTATTAATCTATATTTGTTTACTTAATGTCATAATGTCTAGATCCGGGGATCTATTGTTAGGCATTAACTTAAGGAGTCTCCACTAATCTTTTTTTATCTAGGTGCGATTGGCTACCTAAGGAATCTATCCTTTTAAAGAATACCTAAGCTTAAGAGTCCCTAAAAGAATAGGTTCAGGTCTACTAACCAGAACAAAGTTCGGGAGTTCGGTTGCATGTGAAGAAGGTTATAGCATCCTCACCACACCCATCGAAAGATGGTACCAGCTTAATTTTGTGTTATCCAATTAGCCTTAAAAATTTATCAAGTAATTAATTATTGAAAATTATTCTCAATTGACTCTAATACTTTTAGCAAAAAATTGAGAAAATTCTCTCACCTTAAGAGTATGCAAGGAGATTATTGTTTCACTTGCAAGGCTCTATCGTCAGATTATTTAACATTAAAGAAAATTCAAAAACACAAAAAGAAAAAGAAATAAAATGAAAAAAAAATGATTCAGCTTTAGGTATAAATCTTTTTCTCTTAAAAAAAAAAAACTCATTGCTTTCGTACAAGAAAAATTGATACTTTCAATTTTTTCTCAAAAATATTTTTTAGAAAACTTATTTTAAAAAAAAATTGATACTTTCAATTTTTTCTCAAAAATATTTTTTAGAAAACTTATTTTAAAAAAAAATTGATACTTTCAACCTTTTCTCAAAAATATTTTTTAGAAAACTTATTTTTAAGGAAAATTGATACTTTCAATTTTTTTTCAAAAATATTTTTTAGAAAAACTTATTTTCAAGGAAAATTGATACTTTTAACTTTTCCTTAAAAAATATTTGTTGGAATTTTATTTAAAGAAAATAAAAAAATAAAATAAAATAAAAATAAAAATAAAGATAAAAATAGAATAAAATAAAATAAAATAAAATAAGAAATACTAAATAATTCTAATCTAATCAATAAATAATAATAATAATAAATAAATAAATAAAATGAAAAAAAAAACCTTGAAATGGCTCAGCTTAACGGCTCAGCTCAGCTTGGCTTGAGGAAGGAAATGGCACGGAGATGCGACTCGAGAGTATGTAGCTCGACTTTAACCCAGATGGAAAAACGGGTCACTAGATCGGATGCACTATGGGTTGGGTCGTCCGAATGGGAAAACGCAGATCCTGGGGTTTTCTTAAGTGAAAAATGATGTCGTTTTAATAAGGTATAAAAGGCTTTAACATCTGTTTTTTAGCAGACTGCTCATTCTCTCTCTTTCTTCTTTTTCTTTTCTCCTCCCTCTCTCTAAACAAACCCAGATTTCAGTTGAATTTCTATCAAAATCTGGACAAAGTCCCCGAAATCTTCAAATTTGATCGAAAAACTCGTCAGAAAATTCAAAGTTAACCGAAAAATTTCATCAAATTCTGAAATTTTTCCAAAAATTTTCTAGAAAAAAATGCCAAAAATTCAAGAAAAAACTTCCCACCGATTCCTAGAGCTGTTCTAACGCACCAAAACCCATTTTTTGTTTTTGTTTCCTCTCTGTGTGTGTTTTGTGTGTTTGTTACTGTACATATTTATAGGGATTGATCAGAAGAATTTCTGATCAATCCCAATTCTCTTTTGGATTGGGATTCAATCTTTGAATCCAATCTGAACTCTGATTGAATCCTAAATTCACGGTAGAACTCTAAATTTTTATCCTAATCCCAGCCGAATAAGAAGAAAAAAAAAAGAAAAAGAAAAAGAAATAATATAATAGATAAATAATAATAATAGATAAATAATAATAATAATAAATAAGAAAAAAATATAATAATATATGTTAATAGATGAATAAATATATATGTATATTAATAAATAATAATAGTAATAATAAATAATAAAAATTTAGAGGAAAAAAATAAAAATAAAAATAATTAAAAAAAATGGGCCTACCCATTTAGACCAAGCCCAATTTATCCGGGCTTGGACCAAATTGGATGTTTACAGCTGCCCCTCTTTGCACATTTTCTATGAAATAGAAATTGCGCAAAGACGTAGACGCCCATTCAACAACTTTTTTTACTTTTTTTGTGTTAAAATTTGATCAAAGCTCCTCTAAGCAGAGGCTCAACAACTTTTAAAAACATAAACAAAGCCCCTCTAATCAGAGGCTCAACAACTTTAAAAATAAATAGCTCTTTTAATTAGAGACTCAACGATTTTTGAAAAGTAAATTGCTCCTCTAATCAGAGGCTCGATGACTTTGGAAAATAAACAAAGCTCCTCTAATCAGAGGTTCAACAACTTTGAAAATAAATAGCTCTTCTAATCAGAGGCTCAATGATTTTTGAAAAGTAAATTGCTCCTCTAATTAGAGGCTCGACAACTTTGGAAAATAAACAAAGCTCCTATAAACAGAGGCAAACATGACTGTTGAAAAATAAATTACTCCTCTAAACAGAGGCAACCGTGACTTTGGAAAAATAAATTGCTCCTCTAAACAGAGGCAATCATGACTTTGAAAAAATAAATGCTCATTGACGATTAAGTCCAAAGGAGTTAAAAATCATGTTTGAAGGAATTTTAAGAGATTATGCTCAAAGGTCTTACAAATCAATCCTGATACCGAGAGATATCCTGTTTCGAGGATTAGAAACTTACCTGACAAGTTTTTTCTCAAATTTAAAAATGTCTTCACATCTGTCTTTTCTATGTGGAATTTTGGAATACCCCTGTTTCTTGAATTTATGCATTATATTTTCTTGAATGTAGTATATGCTATACAATGCATGTGAAATTCAATGCATGCTATGCAAATGTTGGCTAATTGATTCCTATTCAATTATAGTACTCAAGTTTCTCAAGCTTTTTTCTTGGGCATCAAACCCTTTGATTCTTCAAAGATCAAGTTGCGCTATTCTTCCAAGATCGAGCTAGTGTAACTCTAAACCATCTCTTCCATTTAGTTCTCACATTCTTTCTGTAAGAAAATCTCTTTTCAAATTCAATGTCCTTATCAAGAACTGAACATCTCGATTCTACCTTTATCACTCTTGACTTCTTCAATGTAATGTAAAAATCTTTCATGCCATTATTCATTTATCAATCATTATTTCAAACTTAAAAAGTAAGAATGTATTTGCACATTTCCTCCATTGTAGAGTATTAAGAAGAAAAGAATAAGAATTGTTGAGAAACAGTCACCAAAAGAGGCACATAAAGAGTGAAATAAAATGTCTTTTATTAGCAAAATATTGGCAAACTTTGGCCAAAGAAGAATTACATGGATAAGTATGGGGAGACAAAGCCCAAAAATGAACAATCAGACAATCATGATAACACATCTTAAGGTTTTTCTAAAGATCCAACCATCTAACGCATTCAACAACTTAGAGCTCTTTCGAATTTGTTGGTTTCCATGCCAACAAATTTTTAAATTTGATACTGTATTCTCCTTATCTAAGCTGTCTTTTTAGATTTTCAACTTAGATAAACCCCTTATGACTCAAATCATCCTTTTAGGATTTTCGCCTTGAGTTTTTTTTTTTCATTCACTTTTTTCTTTTTATTTTTTTTCTCTTTTTTTCAAGCATAGTATTTCTTCATAGCATCAGAATTTATAGGATGGGATAAATCATTTTCATCCATCTCAGTCAGTATCAGTGCTTCACCCGAAAAAATCGTTTCATCACATACGGTCTTTCCCAATTCGGAGTCCATTTTCTTTTATTATCGTGCTGGATTGAGAGGATTCTCTTTAAGACCAACTCTCTTTTTTAAAAGTAATAGGGTCGAATCTTTTTATCATGAGCCCTCATCATTATTTTTTGATATAGCTGACCATGGCACAATGCAGTCAATCTCTTTTTTTTTATGAAATTTAACTGTTTATAGCTTTTTTGAATCAATTCAGCTTCTTTCAATCCAACTTCTTTTAAAACCCTTAAGGATGGGATCTCCACTTTCACTGATAATATAGCTTCCATCCCATAAACCAAAGAAAATGGGGTTGTTTCAGTAGAGGTACAAACTGACGTTCGATATGTATGCAGTGCAAATGACAACTTCTCATACCAATCTTTATAAGTCTCGGTCATCTTCTCAAGAATTCTTTTTATGTTCTTATTGGCTACCTCAACTGTCCCATTCATTTTCGGACGATATGGTATCGAGTTATGATGCTTGATCTTGTATTGAGCACATATTTTTTGCATCATCTTACTATTTAGATTTTTGGCATTGTCTGAAATAATTCTCTCCGAAAGTTTATATCTATAAATGATCTCTCTCTTTATGAACTTACAAATTACAGATCGTGTTACATTTGCATATGATGCTACCTTCACCCATTTTGTGAAGTAATCTATCATCATAAAAATAAATCTATGCCTATTAGAAGCTTTTGGGGTGATAAGACCAATGACATCCATACCTCACATTGAGAATGGCCAAGGTGGTGCCATAACATGTAAAGCAGATCTTATCAGCATATATTTGGCATTTATGGCATTTACGAGTATAGCCAATGCAATCACTTTCCATTGTCAACCAGTAGTATCCTACTCTCATAATTTGTCTCACCATCATATGTTTACTGGCATGTGCCCACGTACTTCTTCAATGATTTTCTTTGCTTCAGCCTTACTTAGGCATTTTAGTAATACTTGATCATGACTTTTTTTATACAAAACATCCCCATCTAGGAAAAAACTCATAGCTAATCTTTGGATGACCTTTTTATCATTTTTTGTTGCTTGAACTGGATATTGTCGATCTTTAATATATTGTAAGATATCATAATACCAGGGCTTTCCATTTTTCTCTTCTTCTACATTAGAGCAATGAGTTGGTATATCCTTAACATCTAGCTTGATGAGTTGAATGTCAGTATTGTCATTAATTCAAATCATTACGATCAGAGTAGCCAAGACATCGACAATCAAATTCTCTTCTCGAGGTAAATGATCAAACTGGATATCTTCAAATTACTTTATTAACTCTAAAATATACTTATGGTATGGAACAAGTTTTGAATCTCTCATCTCATATTCTCCTTTCAACTGATATATAATTAGAGCTGAGTCTCTAAACACTTTTAATGCTTTCACTCTTTTATCTATAGTAGCTTGTAAACTCATGACACATGCCTCATATTCAGCAATGTTATTTATGCAATTAAAATTTAACCTTGCTGTTACAAGGCAGTATTGTTCTTTTGGAGAGATTAGAATTGCCACAATTCTATGTTCCAAGGCATTGGTAACTCCATCAAAATACATTCTCCAACATTTTTCGTCATGCTTCCCTTTTTTCAGTTGGAAAATGATCGTTAAATCTTCATCAAGGAATTTTAACCTCATTGGTTCATATTCTTCGGTAGCACGATCTGCAAGAAACTTCGCTATAGCATCATTTTTTATTACCTTTTAGCTTACATATATAATATCATATTCTGAGAGCATTACTTGTCATCTAGTAATTCTTCTAGACAAAAAAAGCTTATTGAAGATGTATTTAATTGGATTCAGTTTTGCTATGAGCCATGTGGTATGATAGAGCATATACTGTCTGAGTCTTTTGGTAGTCCCCGCTAATGCACAACACATTTTTTCTAATGAAGAATACTTGGATTCATATTCTGTGAACTTTTTACTCAGATAGTAAATAGCTTTCTCATTTCATCTAGACTCATTTTGTTGTCTCAGCACACATCCCATTGAATTCTCACACACTGTCAAGTATAGAATTAAAGGTTTTCCTGTAATATGTGGCACCAACACTAGAGGATTAGATAAGTTTTGCTTAATTTTATTAAAAGTCACTTGACATTTTTCATCCCATTTTTTATGATTATTCTTACGAAAAAGCTTAAATATGGGATCACATTTATAGGTAAGTTGAGAGATAAACCAAAAAATGTAATTCAATCTTCCCAGAAAACCTCAAACTTCCTTTGGTGTACTTGGAGGTGACAAATTTTGAATGGCCTGTATCTTGTCTGAATCAACTTCAATTCTTCTTTCACTGATCACAAAGCCTAGTAACTTCTCTGACTTTACCCCAAAGGTGTACTTGACTGGATTTAACTTGAGTTGAAACCTTCTCAATCTCTCAAATAACTTTTTGAGGTTAATGACATGATCTTTATTCTCACAAAATTTTACAATCATATCGTCTACATACACTTTAATCTTTTTGTGCATTATATCATGGAAGAGTGTTACCATGACCCTTTGATATGTTGCCCCAGCATTATTTAACCTAAAAGGTATGACTTTGTAACAAAAGGTTCCCCATATAGTCACAAAAATGATCTTTTTCATATCATCTACAGCTATTTTTATCTAATTATACCCTAAGAAACTATCTGTAAAGAAGAAAATTAAATGCCTAGCCGTGTTATCTACCAATGTGTCGATATGAGGTAAAAGAAAGTTATCCTTTGGACTAGTCCTATTCAAATTATGATAGTCTACACATATTTGTACCTTTTCATCTTTCTTAAGAACTGGTACTATATTGGTTACCCATTCTAGATACTTAGCCACTTGTAAAAAATCTACATCAAACTATTTCTTCACCTTTTCTTTGATCTTTAGTAGTATTTCAGGCTTCATTCACTTCAATTTTTGTTGAACTGACTTATATTCTGGCTTTAGGGGTAATCTATACTCTACTATCTCCGTGC